>NW_008824143.1:736524-751253 GCF_000699105.1 Pygoscelis adeliae
TGTATGTTTTGCTGGCTCCTGCAAAGTGTTGTAGCCCACTGGGTTCTTGCAGCTTTTTCCAATGCCAGGAATCAAACTGAGTTGTGATATTTGCTGTCGTTTTCAAACTGACAGTGAATCCATTTGCTTTTCAGCCTCAAATCCTTCACTGTAAAGCTATGGATATTTCATAACATCCACAGTGTCAGAAAATTGCCTTTTCCTTTTGAGCATCACTTGCTGATTTCTCTGTTAGATAAGTTCTAATTGTTTTGTTAAGGGTATATTCTGCACCTTTAAGTAGTCTGTTTTTAAGTGCTCTTTCCAAAACTCAGTTACAACGTTTCTGTTAAGAGGTCTGGGCTGAAATAGGACTGGAGAATTCTAGTTAAAACAAAAAACTATTATCAGCCTAAATGAGCCACTGCGATGCTTGTTCCTTCATTACATGCTCTTTCTTCTAATGATTCTTATTTTATCTATTTTTAAAGACTCACTTACTTCAGTAACAATCATAATAATCAAGGACTCAGTAAGTCCTCCCAAAATGCAACATTTACAATATTACAAGCATTTTAATCTAAGTCCTTTCATGATCTTTTCTATCTTCTCTTTTTTTTTATCCTTTGTATAAAAAAAAAGGAACCATTTTGCTCACAACTGTCATATTCACATGTAAACAACCACTGTTCAAACGTCTCTAATACCATTTCAAAATCATCTTCTGAATTAACAAAAAGAAATGGAAATCAACTGAATATTTAAGAAAGTTTTTTAACTCTTCTTATTGGTGATCATTATTTACAGTTGTGGAATGAAGTGCAAATTTAACTTTGACTACTTCCTCACATTTTCAAAGAAGTGAATTACTGTATTCTTCTCTTGAATGTTCCGGTGTAATTTATTTTACCTTTAGTACCATGAGCTGTTTAGAAATCAGTCAGAAAGTGGTTGGTCTTCCTCTGTGTAATAACCCACACTAATGGCACACTGTGAACTTCTGCACATCCTAATACCTTCATGTAAAAGACCTGTAAAGTACCCTCCTAAAGAAACACTTCCCTAACTCCAAGGACCTTAAAAAAAGCCTTAGGAATAGTGAGAAAAGAAAGAAAACATGGGCAATGATGATCTGAGAGGACATAGTCCAGGCACAGGCCCCTTCCCAGGACACAGTCCCTTGTGTCCATAAGGTTGACTGTCCTGCATAAGCCATGCCAGCAAGTCTCAGGACCAGAGAATTGTCTCTATCCTATTTTGTCCAGTAGCCGATGAAGCTGGAAATCTGACTGCTATGGCACAGTACTTAACCCAAACGACTGGCTTCAAAATGCCCACAGTAACCTCCAAAATGACTATTTTTTTCATGGCTTCTGACAGAAAGTGAAAATGTTATTGAAAGTTATTTGAAGATGTGCTAAAGGGCATTGCAAGTTCTTCATGAGTGAAAGATTTAGGCCAAAAAACATATTTTGGAGCATGAAGTCTTTTGGGGTGAGTGTGAAAACTCCTAATAATAAGGCAGCTATTTGGATATTAACCTTTTTCCTGGCCATACTCTGCAAGTAACTCAAAGTATCTTTATAATAATGATATTTTCTCCCACCATCTCTCTGTTTTCTCTGTTTTGGTTCAATTTTTTAAGTTGTTACTGTCACCATGGTGTCCTGGTTTCGGCAGGGATAGAGTTAATTTCCTTCCTAGTAGCTGGTACAGTGCTGGGTTTTGGATTTAGGATGAGAACAAAGTTGATAATGCACCGATGTTTTAGTTGTTGCTAGGTAGTGCTTACACTGGCCAAGGACTTTTTAGTTTTCCATGCTCTACCGACTGAGAAGGCTGGGGGGGCACAAGAAGCTGGGAGGGGGCACAGCCAGGACAGCTGACCCCAACTGGCCAAAGGGACATTCCATACCATGTGACGTCATGCTCAGTACATAAACTGGGGGAAGCTGATCGGGGGGGGGCGCTGCTTGGGGACTGGCTGGGCATCGGTCGGCGGGTCGTGAGCAATTGTACTGTGCATCACTTGCTTTGTGTATTATTATTATTATTGTTATTATTATTATTTTATTTCAATTATTAAACTGTTTTTGTCTCAACCCACGAGTTTTTCTCACTTGTGCTCTTCCAATTCTCTCCCCCATCCCACTGAGGGGGGGGAGTGAGTGAGCGGCTGCGTGGTGCTCAGTTACCGACTGAGGTTAAACCACGACACATGGTATCTGGCCACTCCCTATTCATTATAAAAAAGTTGAACTGGCATTTTTTTCATACATTTTTCATTCTACCACTGCCAGAACTACAAACTGATATTTTGTTGCCAATAATTTTGTTTATTTACAGTTTTTGAGTGTGAGATTCCATCTGGTTTTACTTTATTACATTACTCTCAAGCTTGTAGATGCTGATGAAGTTCTTAAGTATTCAGAAAAATAGAGTACATGGTAAAAGGAAGACCCTGTCCAATTAGATTAACCTCCATTAGTTTCTGACTTGGCAAATTCCAGGGGATAAGTGGTTTGATGACATTTCTGGAAGAATCAAATGAAAAAATGGAGATCTTCCCCCAGTACAATAGAAACAACTCCTTTCTCTGTGTTCCCAATATTAGACAGAAAGGTTTGGCAAAGTCACATTTCAAATAAGCTATTTCACATCAAAAGTTTTCAATATTTTAAAGGCAGAGGAATAAAACTGTTTTGAATTCCAACACTTATGAATTCTAAAGACATCCAGCTCAGCAGGGAGCTGAATTCCTGTATATCAAAAAGCAGTAACAGAGCAGTCTCATTCTTAACTCACCATGTATTTAAAACAGTCTTATGAGACATACAAGTTTAATTTTGGAGGCCAAATGTGATTAACCATGGTACATTTATGGTTACAAATGCACTGACATTTGTGCTACAAAACATTTTTAGGTGCTGTTGATGAACTGCTGATTATGAATTGAAATTCAGGTGCATAAAGTCTCTTCACTGATTTTATATGGTATTTATCTTATTAAATTTGAGCTAATCAGTGTTTTCCATACCATTTTAATGAGTATAAAAATTGTTGTTCATTCATTCATTTATTAAGCCAATGCCTCCTGGGTGTTGGATGCATCAAAACCCACATCCTTATTTTTTAGGTTTATATACTGACATTGTCTAGTAGCCTATGTTACAAACCAGACGACTGTTCCATTAGCCTATATTAAAATACAGTTTGAAAAGATATTTTGTATCTCAAAGACAAGGCAACTGGAAGTACCAGCACCTAGTACTTGAAATCAGAGTTTGTAAAAAATCTCTCACTTCAGGGTTTGTGCTATATGATTTCTAAATGGTGAGTATAGTGTATTTCAGTAAAGGTGAGAAGAAATGATTCAGTTGTCTTCAGTTGGTTTCCTCATATGATTCACGCTCTTGTTACTTTGTGACTGAATTTTAAAACTTGATGCTCCATGCAGACCAAAAAGTTATAGGACTTAATCCTAATTCATGCAGCTACAGGAATTTTATTTTTAGCTTTATTTTTGTTCAGTCATGCCCGTTGGTCTAAATATGGGGATGGTAGAACATGTTGACTAAAACATGCTAGGTGCTTAAGAGAGGAGAATTTCTGATGACTGTGGTGATGTGAAGTGGGACTCAGTTGTGGAAGATCAGTCAATATCAAAGACAAAACAACATTTGGAGACTGTTGGAGAATTCTTTCTATAAGCACAAGTAAAACAGCACAGATCCTGGGAGAAATATGATGGCTGGGTGCTTCTGTTATTCAGGAAAGTGGCTTTATTTTGGTAATAGCAAATCTGGATTTTGTTGCTGAGGAACAAATAGGTTTATGAATGCATGCAAATCTGAGGTGACAAAGAGCAAATTCTGTTGTCATACTGCATTGCAGAGTCGATCTAGATATAGAAAACAAGGCAGGTGATGACAAATTACAAATAGAGGATCATAAGGAAACAAACTAAAATGGCCTCAAGTTGCGCCAGGGGAGGTTTAGATTGGACGTGAGGAAAAATGTCTTTACTGAAAGAGTGGTTAAACATTGGACCAGGCTGCCCAGGGAAGTGGTTGAGTCACCATCCCTGGAGGTATTTAAAAGGCGTGTAGATGAGGCGCTTAGGGACATGGTTTAGTGGGCACGGTGGTGTTGGGTTGACGGTTGGACTCGATGATCTTAGAGGTCTCTTCCAACCTTAATGATTCTATGATTCTATGATTCTAATATCATTAGCATGAAAAAGGGTGGGCTAAATGTACTTGCAATCTTATTGTAATCAAGCTTTTTGGAAGTATAAGAGAGAAGAGGCATTTAGGGCATATGTGTATTGTTTTTACATTGAGCTAGAAGTTCCACCTGAACATGAAGACTATCCTGAAAAACATGGGAAAGTTTGCTTGAAAATTCAGCAAGTAGGGGATGTTGATATGAAAAGCACAGTGCAGATTTGATAAGAGCTTGAGAAAAGTTAACTGTCTAATCAGAAGAATAGGTGATGCTCATGAAATGTAAACCCAGCATGGGTTCTTATACTAAAAGTCACTAGGCAAAGTTGTAAATTTATCCTAGTTTTCTAGTTCTGTGTTTTCTGGAGAAACAATGAGAACGCATGCGTGTATACAATGTTGTTGATTAGGTCATTAGATAATCTTTAAAAAAGTATATTATTTTTGCTGATTATGAGTTTTATGCTTCTTATGTCACACAGTAGCAAGAGATTCCTGTTATGAGCACAGACTCCTCAAGTGGTCTAAAGTGGGAAATTTTGTGAAAGTAAGGTTTATTCAATGGTGTAAATTTCACCCATGACCTTAGATCTAGAGATTTTCTGCTGTAGAAGTGAACAACAATGTTTGTATTGAATACTGAATGCCCCAGTTATGGAAAAATATAATTAGGGTTGTGCAAATGCAAAACTACGCTGATTAAAAAAAAAAAATGCAGGAAAAAAAAGAACTGTTCTTTATTTCTCTCAGCATAGACAGTATTTGAAAGCATTTGTACCTTGTTTTTTTTTAATAAAGGGCCATCCAGTGGAAAAAGAGATTAACAAAATGTCCCCGAAGAACATGATACAAGCTTCTAACTTAGCAATACATCCTGGGTGCTTTCTGAGGTCCAGCCAAGCCTTTTCTACTTAATTCCAGAAAAGGAACAGCAAAAAGAAAGTACAATGAAGATCAAGAGTCATAGAGCAGAAGTTCAAATTCTTTATTTTTATTTCACTTTTAAGAAAGCAACAACTTCACCTTTACTTTTTGCCTTATTTTTTAGTATTTCATCTGTGCATAAGTGTGAGGGTTTACAGGGACAGCACATTTAATAGCTTGTTGTTTACTTTGAGAAATCTGTCTTTATGTTAGGTAGTTGATTCTTCTGGGCTAACGTATTATTCAGAAATTGCTATTGTGTCTGGGTGAAACCTTCCCATCTGTGTTTAGTTAGTGTAGAGATTCTGTGTTATTAAATGAAGAGGGCAAATAAGAACAACAAAATAATAGTGTATGATAACAATAAGATTTAAAGATGAAACGTTTAAGTGGATTCACTGTAGGTACTCAGATTGCTCTGCTTCCTGTAGCTAAATCAAGCTGTGATTATCACCTGTTTGGGTGATTTAGCTTCACTAGCTAAATCAGCAGATTGTTTTGATGATTTGCATTGTTCTGTGTTTCATTAGGTAAAGAGAACTACTACAGCAATATGGAGTGTGCTTGGCTAGGTGTATATTTCATCATGGATATGCACATCTTTACCTCTTCATTTGAACTAAGAAAATGAGCTCCAGAGATACTACATTTCCATATTACACCGAAAGGATCCCTAATGTAAAATGCAAGTCTCAGTTCGTTAAGTGTCACTGCCACTATGATCCCTTGCAGGGCAAGGTGCTAAAGAATGCAAATGAAATGCTTCAGCACTTAGGCTAGATTTTCTCACTCCTGGACAAATTTGCACTAACTGACAAAGGACTTTCTTAAGCATTTCTCATCAATTAAAATACTAGGATTTTATAATGTAAATGTATTTTACCAACTGTATTTGAGTAACGAGGTTTTTTCCTGGGGATTCTGGGAGGTAGCAAATGCTACCTTCCATGCATTCTGATGATGTTTATCCAAGTTCACAGGTGCCAGTTTTACACAGGCATTTTTTGAAATCAAAGCTATACTTTAAATTACTGAAATTTTCACTTGTTGACAGGTTCTGAGTTCTGAAGTACAACAAGATTCCCAGACAAAGCAGAAAACCTAGTGAAAATGTAAGGAGTCATGACTACAGTGACACTGAAATGTTACTGTCATTATAGACAGCATACAGTGTGTTACCTGCCTTTCAAACAGCTTTTTATATAAAGTGAGAGAACTTAATGTGCTAGTTTAGATGACCTTACAAAAGGTGTTTGTGAAGCTTAATCGAATACACATATTAGTCTGCAAACCTCTAAAGTGAATAGGTAAAGTAGGTCTGGAAATTTCAATACTACTTGGTCACTTTTGGGACATTGTTGTTTTTTTTTCTTTTTCTTTAAGCGCATAGATGAAGAATTTTTTCTTTAAGTACTTTTAATTAATAAAAAAGAAAGTACTTTAAGTAGTTTTATTTTTTTTCTTTAAGTTCAAGGATAAAGGAATTTTAGAAACCTTGCTTCTTTTAGGCCTGACTGCACAAAAAGCATATGCAACAGGATTGTAATAGAAAAATGTGTATTAGTGATGTTCAGAAGGAGTTAGCCCTTGAAGAGGAGGGAAGGAAAGCAAAAGCACTGGTTTTGCAGCTCAGTAATTTCTTCATCTAGAAAAAATGCTGCCCTTGCTCCTTATAGCGAATGTTTTAGTCTTCCATATCACTTTATATATATAAACTATGTTATTAACAAGGGTAGTTGATTTTCTTTGAATGCAAGACTAATCTCTTCGGACTGCTCATGTGTGTTCTGATTAGCCGATTAGAAATGCAGGCATTAGTTCCTCAGCTTGTAAGTGGTGGAAGGCAGGTTCACGTCCAGCCTGCCCGCTTGGTTTCATTTTTGAGTTTTAGAAATGGTGGCAGAAAAGATAGACTCAGTGGAATCAATGTGCAGACATTATTTGTTGTTGTATTTTCAGATGCAATCCTCCTGTTTTTGCTTTTGGCTAATTATGCTTTAAGTATCGTAACCAGAACTTCTAAACTAAATCTACGTTAGTAAATTAAACATGGCATGTGCACAGGTTTGAGTATTGGTAGAGGTCATCTGAGCTATAAGATTGTCAGCACGGTTCTTAATGTGATTTTAACTTCTGCCAGACATTGTTCAAGCCTATGGGGATAGCATGGACCATGGACCATTCCCACAGAGTAATTTGGATATAATTGTTCTGGTTCTTGGGGGGTGAGGTGAGAAACTTAAGCTGTAGAGAGGCAAGTAGTGTCGAGTTGAAATGGGTTGAAATAGGTTGGAACTTTTTTTGAATGTATGCTAGAGAATAAGAAACCTTAGAAGTCTTGTTTTTATTCCACTTGTCCCAGACTTAAGTCATATTTGGTCTTTCTTACATATATCTGACACTTCAGATGTCCTTTGTTCAATATTTTATTAGGAAAATGTTAAAATGGAGATACAGTAAAACAAGTCTCCAGAAGTGGGTGACAACTGATTAGATAACATTAGAAAAGTGGTTGTTGATTGTGTTATTATGAAGAGTAAACAGAGACAATGATATCTGTTTTGTTTTGTTTAGTTTTCCCTTTTAAATTGAAGAAATAGAACAGAAAGTATCCAGCCGATACTTATTATCAAAGAAAAACTCAGTTTGGAAAGGACCTTTAAAGGTTACCTGGTCCAAGCCTCTGATGAGAGCAGCGCCAAATTTGCAGTTAGACCAAGCTTTAAAGTTAAACCAGGTTGCCCAGGGAACTGTGAAATTGAGTTTTGAATATTCCTAAGTTTGGAGATTCCTACAAAAACATTACATAGCTGTTCTTCCTCTTTTTCCTCTACAACAGCTGTTCAAGAAGTGCCTAGAGTGTTATACTGGACTGTAGTTAGCTTCTGAAGAAAAAGTTACGATCTTTTGAAGTATATTGACCTTAGCAATGCTCATTTGGGTTATTGCCATTGAGGTCAAGACAGTTGCTGCCTGAAGAGGACTGTTATGATATTCTGATACTACTAGACAAAGTGTTACTTGTCTTCTAATAATTGCATTGTAACTGTGATAGACAAAGAATACAGGAGAGGGAGGGCTTGCACAAAGAGGTGGTCTAGTACATCACCTGATGAACCTGTTTCCCCCCCACACAGTGGGGGAAACAAACCAAAAAAAGATTTGCAAACCCAAAAATCTTTCTTCTAGATTTGCTGAACTCAAAAAACCCCAATTTCACTGACATGGGAATATGTCATCCAATAACTTTGTTCTGATAAAATTTGAAAGCATAGAAAAATAGTTGTGAAAACCTCATAAAAAATAGCAGTTAGTTAAAAACAAGTGGGGGAAAATGAACAAGCAAATATTCATTTGCGGTTTTTAATGTCATTATTTTTATACTATTAATGTCACATTTACACAGAGAATCTCCATCTGTGTTTCAAACCCATTGTGCTGAGGAGCACATAACCTAAGGAAAAGCTAGAGCTCATAACTCAGATAAAGGTGACTAATTAAAAAGCAGAAGCAGAATAGTTTTCCAAATGAGGTAAGCAGTCTCTGAGAAATAGAGAATTATATGAAATGTTTTCTGACTTCACTGTCTTACCAGTGTATCCTTCCTTGCCACTACCTATTGCAATGCTAATTATTTTCAATACAGTTCGTAAAACTTCCTTGTAACTGAAAAAGCTTATATACCTGAGAACCAGTTATGTACTATGAATCTATTTTAGCAGATAACAATTGAAAACAAAAAGTTTTAAAATCATTGCTCCTTGTTTTAAAAGCCTTAATTCTATAGAATGCACATTAATTTTGTAGCAAATATGTGTGTAATAATGGTAGGAATTCCTATATATATTACATTTATTTCAAAGATTAAAATAATAAATTGAGTCCTTCTTTGTTCTGAGAGGGAGCAAAACCACCCTTAATTTAAAAATTCAATAGCTATCAAACTAAATCTGGAAATCATGCAGTTGTTGTATCCTGACATTAATGATATCATGCTGTCACAAGAAAAAAAGTTAGTCTAGAATCATTAATAGCTTTTAAAATGTTAATCTAATTCTTTAAAAAAAAACTGAATTTGTGAGCACTCTCCAGTGTAATATTTGCTGTATTTCTGCATTCAGACAACAGGCTGACTTTGCACTAGAACAACAAAATGTGCTTGAAAATGTAGGACAGGTGAAATCATTGCCTTTTTGGCTGCAATGTTGTCCTTTTGTCATCTTTCAAAAAAAAAGCAAAAAATAAATACAATCTGTCTCCTTTAAAATAAAAGTGAATTTTATTTTAATTTCATTATCTTTCTTGATTGTCAGTTGTATTTTAAAAAACACAACATAGTAATAAAATTTATGTCTATAATTCCTAAGCAAATCTCTCGTCACTGGATAACTCCCCTAGTCTGAATGGTGGTATAGCTTTGGAGTGACAGTGCTGTTCAGTGTTGTGAAGTCACTGCGTCATGTCTGAGGGTGAAAAGTAATTTCAAGGGACACTTCCAGAGACTGGGAAGAGAATAAACCTCCAGTGTTCTTTTGCTGTTGGGAAATTAGTCAGTTATGGTAGAAGTAGGCTAGGCAGCTAACGAGATATTCACAATGTAGATGTCCATATTAGAGATAGTCCTGTTAGTCTCCAGGGGAGATCTTCATCTGATCTGGTCTAGATGTCTATCTTTTAAAGTGATGAACTGTATTTTGAAGTGCCAATCTCTTTGAAATGGCTGTAGAGAGAGCCACATTATTTAGCTTACAAGTAGACAACTACATTGTAGAGTCAGGTGGATCCTCAACTCAGCTACACCTTTGAACTCGACTATAATGTGGAATTTGCTAACAGACAATGAAGCCACACAAAGCCAGTATGACACTTACAGCTAATGAAATAGTGGTGGTGGAGAAAGTAAACATGCCAGTGCCACACACCCTCGATATTCCCTAGTAGCACCTGGCCTGCATTGTGACAGCTACAAGGAGGAAAAAAGGACCGACAAGACATCAATGCAGTTGCTACTTACAATGTTAACATCTGTCCTGGTTTCATCTGGGATGGAATTAATTTATCTCAAAAAACCCCACACCCAACCCCAAACCCAAAAACAAAACCCATGACAACATCTTAAAAACCCCACAGCTTAGGAGTCAATGGGGCAATGCCAATATATTCCAGGTCGAGACTTGGTCATGAAGCTGTGTGTTAATACAGGACAGAGTAAATTAATCAAACCAACATTATCTTTCCCTCTCCTGTTGAAAAGCTCATAAAAGCTCATAAAAGTTCATAAGAAAACTATTTATTTTAAGGTTTTAAAAGATCGGGAAATCTTTAATTTACATGCAGTCTGATGGAAAAAAAATACAATTTGCCACACTTTTGCCTCAATCATTTGGAAAGATATATGCTTAGCTTTGGTATTGTAGAGCAGTGTATGTAGTAAGGGGTATGAAAAACTTGTTAGAATACTAATGCTGGAAAGCCTAAACTTTATTATAATACCTCTAATAAGGGGATCAAGCAAAGAGGTAGGATCTAGATACTGCAAACTAGGTTAACAGAGTAGAGAGGACTATATTTTCAAAGGGGCATTAAAAGGTAAGCAAAAAAAAGCAATGTTAAACAAAGGTAACTTTTAGTAAGTGTGCAGCAATGCATACTGAGGGAGAAATTAAAACACCTGTGTTAAATACATAGGCAATAGATTAGGAAGAGTGTCGTCTCACAGTTTCACAAGTTTAAAAGAATATACATGTAAGTCTAAGATAGTTTCCTAGCGTCTTTTTTTTTTTTTTTTACCAATTAAAATTCACTTCCATGCGGTGATTTATTCCATGCTAAGAAATGTCTAAGACTGGGTAGTACCACAGGAGTGATTGTACTGGATCAGCCTAAAGGCATGACTATGATAGATACCCACACATTTGAGTCACCTGAGATTATCCAAGAAACCTATGTGGGTATGGAGGGTACTATGCAGTTCATATAAGAAACCAGTGTCTTGGAAGATATCAAATGGCAATGGACTCTTCTGTATTGGTTGCTGAATTGAGCTCTGAAGGTCCAGCCACTGTTCTGTCTCTAACTTTGTCCAGAAGTGGATGCCTAAGGATGAGCATATGCCGCATTTCCTTCTCACATCCTCCTAGGCTCCATTTTTCAGGTCAGGAACTCCTGGAGCTGGTTGCAGTTTCTCTAATCATTGAGGATGCATTCTTAAAAAATGTTACTGTTAATGATTTGACAGACAACACCACATTTTTTTCCTCCATAAAGATTAATGTAATTGAAAGGAGATTTATGTAGGGACTTCAGAAATACACCCAGTTTAAATGCGTGAAGACAATGTATATGACATGGAAGATAGAGAAATATGTACAGGACCATCAGGATCACCAACTGTAAGAAAGACTGGCATTGTGCAAACAGCTTTTTGGAGGCTGGAGTGCTGATCGCTTTTTAAAGTAAAAATCAATACATGACTGCTTGCTAACTTCAGATTTTGATTGGTAGACTATCAGACAGGATCAATTGACATCAACATTTTACTGTTCTTGCTGCATTTTCTGTACAGTTACTTCTCCAGTATTGTCATAATCTTTGTTAGATGCCTGCTGCTCATCAAAGTCAATCAAGTCAACCATGGGCAAAGGAAGGAAAAGTGGAGTAATGATGATGGTTGTCAAAGCAGGGTATTAAATGATTGACAGTAGAAATCTGAAATGGTGGCTAGAGATGTGATGAGGTGTTACTGTAGTAACCTGGATGTTTTTCCTCCCTTAGCCAGAAACAAACATTTAATGTTTACAACATTGGCAAAGGCCTCCACAGTTTAATCACGTGTGAAAAGCCACAACTTTTTGTACACCAGATATCTCTCTTCAGCTGATTTATTTAATGCCCCTCGTTCCTGCAATGGAACAGTAGAGAATTCTCTCCATAGTGCTCACAATTACCTATCACCATTCAGTGTCCCTTTTCCAGGCTGAAGAGTCCTGTCTTAAATATTCATTTCCTAAATAGATGATATTCTGTACCTTTGATTATGCTAGCTACTCTTTTCTGAACTTTTGCTGATTATACTTAATCTTTTTAGAGGTGGAGCAGCCAGAACTGTCCAGAAATATTCGAGGTACAGACAAACCCTGGATGGAACAGTGATATAATGAAGTTCTGTATTGTTTTAACTTTTCAAATAATTCATAACAATTACTTTTTACTGAGCATTGAGCTGGTTTTTCCTAGGTCTATCCTACCGAGTAGATTTTTCAGAGCATAGCATTTTGCACAGGAAATTAGGTTTGTTTGATTTTTTTCCCATGTGTATTTCTATATTTCTCTCTCTTAAATTTCATCTGCCATGTTATTGCCCAGTTGGTGAGCTTTGTAAGATCCTTCTGCAGTTCTCCACAGCTGGTTCTCAACTTAAGTATACTGATTAATTTAGTATTATTAGAAAAATGTTGTCCTTTCCCTCTTCAATGCTTTCCTAGTCATAATTAAATGTGTTAAAAGCACAGGTCTCAGCAATGGTTTCTGAGGAACTCCACTGAAAGAACTCACTATGTGCTTCTATCCTCTGTTTCATGCCTTTTAACTGATTATTTATATTTATAAGGAACGTCTCTTGTATCTCAGTTTTGTTTCTTTAAATATGGTTTGGTGTCCTTTCTATGTGACTATTTCTGTTTTGGTTACAGATGGAACAGACAGCTATTTAAAACTATGCACCTAATATTCAGGCAGAAGAAATCAGGTAGAAGTAATCCCATTTTTAAATCATAGAATTAAACTAGATAGGTGTATACAAAGGATCCTGGTATTATTATTGTGGTCAGGTCAGTGAGAACCTGCATGTAATGCTTTCCTCTGGTTGAAAGGCAAACAAAAGAATGTGGAACTGAGAAAAACATTAAGATGATCGGTATATCTGCCTTTCAAGAAAGATTATGTAGCATTAAAGGTGGCTCAAGGAAGGAAGTAATGTACAAGGATATGGAAGACTTTCTAATGTGGAGAGAATGGAAAGTTTAAGGTTGTTTGCATTAGAATAGGTAGGACATACAAAGCCCTAATAATAATTATAATAATAATATAATCATAATAATTGGAGATAATTTCTCCAAATGTGTTGGAGAAAAAAATTATCTTTCCATTTCTCAGGACAAAATGCAAAGAGAACTTTCAATGGCATTAAAACTGTAAATGTTCATGTATTTCTCCACACAACATGTAATGTGGCTGCCGAGCTCTTTGGCATGGGAGTTCACTGGGGCCAAGGTTTTAGTAGTCTTGGAAAAGGCTGTCAATGGCCTTTCATCTGAATCTGTCTCTAGACTCCACTAGGTTTGACCCACCTTCTTGTACATAGGCACGTAGTACCATTAGAGAGATCCCTGGGTACCGCCCTCAACTCCAACAATCTCTCCAGAAAGGTATCAGACCTATTGTCAGTGTTGTATCTGCCACCCATGAAAGGATCTCTTCAGTCTTCTATGACTCTGTGAATAACAAAGAGCAGTAGGTAGACAATTGAATCAAGTCCATTGAGTAAGGATGTAATCTAGTTAATTAAACATGTCTCCAGGAAGTTTTGTGATACCTAGTGTAATCTACCCTGCCTCCAGCTCCCATTTGGGAAGCACGTGGATTTCTTGAGACATTAAAGTACTGGAGCGTATACAAAGAAGAGCAACGAAACTGGTGAAGGGTCTAGAACACAAGTCCTATGAGGAGCAGCTGAGGGAACTGGGGTTGTTTAGCCTGGAGAAAAGGAGACTCGGAGACCTTATCACTCTCTACAGCTACCTGAAAGGAGGTTGTAGCGAGGTGGGTGTTGGTCTCTTCTCCCAAGTAACTAGCAATACGACGAGAGGAAATGGCCTCAAGTTGTGCCAGGGGAGGTTTAGATTGGATATTAGGAAAAATTTCTTCGCCAAAAGGGTTGTCAAGACTTGGAACAGGCTGCCCAAGGAAGTGGTGGAGTCACCATCCCTGGAGGTATTTAAAAGACCTGTGGATGTGGTGCTTAGGGACATGGTTTAGTAGTGGACTTGGCAGTGCTAGGTTAATGGTTGGACTTGATGGTCTTGAAGGTCTTTTCCAACCTAAATGATTCTATGATCTTATGATTCTTAAAAGTCCCTTGTCAAATCTGCCAGCCCTTTGTGGAGGTTTTGATGTATATTCCAAGTGAGGCAATCCACAAAGTGAAACAAACACCATAACTTTTTTTCATTTTTCTCATAACTTTCCAAAGGGATATTACTGTAATATGTCAGCAAATACATACATTCTATGGGTACACCCTTTGTTTCCTTCGGCTATCATAACAGGGTTTTATAAATTGTTTACTGTGCTTAACCGAGTTTAGTTGTCCCTGTGTCACTTGGAAAAAGGTTTCCTAAAAATTAAGTGTGTACTGAATAAACTGTTTCAGTTGGAAGGGACCTACAATGATTATCTAGTCTAACTGCCTGACCAATTTAGGGCTAACCAAAAGTTAAAGCATGTTATTAAGGGCATTGTCCAAATGCCTCTTAAACACTGACAGGCTTGGGGTATTAACCACCTCTCTAAGAAGCCTGTTCCAGTGTTTGACCACCCTCT
>NW_008824143.1:751795-758802 GCF_000699105.1 Pygoscelis adeliae
CTCATCCCACAGTTGGACAACTTGTCCAGAAGGATGCTGTGAGGGACAGTATCAAAAGCCTTGCTAAAATCCAGAAAAACTACATCCACCACCTTCCCTTCATCCGCTAGGCGGGTGACCTAATTATAGAAGGATATCAAACTAGTTAAACGGGACTTTCCCTTTGTGAACCCATGTTGACTGCCTGATGATTGCGTTATTCTTTAAATGCCTTTCAATAGTACTCAGTATAATCTTCTCCATAATTTTTCCAGGAACTGAGGTTATACTAACAGGTCTGTAGTTCCCTGGGTCTTCCCTCATGTCCTTCTTGTAGGGGTTTTTAAATACCATCTTGCATTAATACTTCATCTTGACCCATGCAGAGAAATTTTTCTTACATCACATCATGTCAGTAGTATTTGAATTTGTCAGTAAAGATTTACTAAGCACAAAATGTTTTTCAGAAGCCTGATTACCAGCTTTGACTCATCTGCTGCCCATTGATGGATGGGTAGCTGTATACCTGTCTGTGTTATCACTGAAAGGACAGGATTAGAAAACCTTTTTTTTTGCGTAGGGAACAAGATATACTCTCTTCAGTAAGCAAGTCAGCATGGAACCTTTGCACATCTTGAGAAACAGCATTTTTTTTACTAACTGCACTATACTGCAGAACTGTTAACCTCTGTCATTTTAGACACTGTCAGTCAACAGTTCAGTGTATTATAGCCAAATGACTCCTTCAAAGCTGCAATGCATGTACAGGACTTTCTCAGGTGTAGAGCGGTTAACAGACAGGTGACAAAGGATTCTGGTCATTATAGACACCTTTGTGATTTTTACAAAGCTAGAATTGGCTGTAGACATCAAGTAGATATATGCTTTAACCTTTATATTGACAGCATGTTGTGACAAGAGGTAGAAAAACTGTCATGGTCTTGGTGACCTCCTTGCATGTGAAAGCCCCAGGAAACCTGGGTTGCTGTGCCAGGAATGGAGTGCGGGTGTCACAGGCAATAACCTCTGCTATAGGTGTAAAAAATTTCTCAGAAGTAAAAATTACTATTTCCACTCATCTCACTGTAAAAAGAGTCCAGCCTTCATCCTCGAGGCAGCAAAATTCAATTTTCCTTGCACAGTTGAGAAACCAGAGCTGGTTCAGGACAATTTGTGTAATAGAAAGCCAAGCAAAATAAGTCCCAGTAGAGATTTTCTCCTAACACACTTCCTCTGTACCCTCTCAGCTGTGCTCCTCTATGTGAATCAGTCTGCTCTGTGGGAAAATGCACAGTGGAAATAAGTATATGGGAAATAGGCATAATGGTACCAAAATCCAAAATGAAGTGAAACATTCACTACACTGATATTTTTTTCCATTGTTTTGCCTTATCAAGAAATGATTTTTTTGCTGCTAAAGTTATTTCACCTCCTTAGCAGGTTGTCAGAGAAAGTAAAATTTTAAGGGACATAGTATTGTAATAATATATTTTCCAATACAAATGATGTGGAAGATTGTTGGGGTTCCTGTAATTATAGTTACATGTTATGAACTGAATATTTCAGGGTATATAGAAGAGTTGTGGAAGCTTGTCTATGAAAATGATTCATAAAACCTGTGATAAAAGAGCTTCTTGGAATATTTCAACTCCACAATAGTATTTTAATGAGATTGTTTAGAAAACCAACATTTTCCCATATGATTTAGTTTTCTAGCTTTATGAAACCTAGATTTAGTTTTATGAAACCATTTTTCCAAGAAATTGCACATCTGCTTTAGAATGCTCAGAAGCCTCATCTCCAAGGAAGACAATCTTGTGCAGATGGCCAGTGTCCAGAACAGTCCCACAAGTGTAGGCAGTTGCAACTCTAGCTCTGCCTACATGTGAAGATAGTGGCAAGCAAACCAACTGCAGTCCCAAACCTCCTTTAGTGTAGGAACTCAAAAAACAGTTTTTTTAGCTGAAGCAGAGTAAAGAAGAAAAAAGTCTTCCAGACGGGAACTGGATTGTGTTCCACGAGCTGGGACATTAATACAGCTGGTGCACATCTACAGGTGATCAAGCAGACCACAACAGAGCCGTTCTGAAGATAATACTGAGAACATGAATAACTTCTACTAGGTATTGACCCTCTGCATTCTGAATCAGAAGTAACCAATAAACTGTATTTCCTCTCAGCACCTGCCTAGTGATGTCTTCAAATCAAGGCTTCCATGTTGACACAGAAAATCTGCTATAGCAAAAAGCAGAATTTCCATAGTCGAAGACCTATTATTGGCCTTACATAAAAGTGAGACTTATAGTCTGTGATATACATGGGGTCAGAATAGATATCAAATGTCCTCATCATTGTTAAACTCTGGCTGAGTATGAATTTATTTCACTTATTTTTACTTGACAGGCCTTTAGTGTAAGTCTTCTAAGCTATGTCTATGGCAAAAAGAGAGAATCACCAGAAGATGATTTCTTAAGTCACCCCCTGCATGTACCTCTGTCTCTCTACTAAGGATATTGAGGTCTGGCTAGCAAGAGAGCTAACAGAAACAGTTTTAACTGAAAAAATAGCAAAAGAAAGGAAAATTACCTTTAATGTGTAATTTTTATGGAAAGGAATTAATGCTGTTGATCTCAGAAGGTTCCTACAGTCCTGTATTGCTGAAAGATCAGGCCTCCATTTTTTTCCCATGCAACTAACTCTTGAATTCAGCGTGAGTGAAGCTTTCTTAGAAGTTAAGGTAGAGTTGTTTGTGAAAAGCACTGCAAATATTTTGATGGTATTTCTTTATTACAAAACACTATTTCAATTGTGTTATAGATACTATAGATACTACAGTACCTAGTAGTAGGAAGGGGCTACAGAAATGTGTGTGGGCATTTGTAACCGATTCTGCAGGACCATAGCAGGACCACAGTTCTGCATTCAGATCTGTGCTACTGTCTGCCATGAGGCAATTCAGTTTTAAATACAGTCTTGTAAGAATACTTAACCATTTTGAAACTCTGTGAAATTCTAGGTAAGCAGTATTCAACACTGATTCAATGTCAAGTGTTGATTTCTGTTATAAGCAGAGGAACTACATAGCAATGCTCTCTTGTTTTGTAACTAAAGGATGTGGTGGAGTTAGTGAATCTCCCATTAAAGAAACAAGCTGTGGACCTAGGCTGTTTGGTACAAAAAGGAATTTCTGCATCCCCTTCCAGACTATTAATATGCTCATTAAAATTCAGAAGTCCCCAATTCCTGCTTAAATGAAGACTCTATACACTTGCTTTAGGGATGGCAGAACTGACTTCAGATAAAGGGACCTGTAGTAACATGCACAAATGATGCTGGAAGGTTGAGATTCATCTCACTTAAGATAAGATATCTAAAGGTTATACATCTACTTTAAACTCTTATCTCTTTCTGTCATTGGTGGAAAGATCTGTGGGCTCCAGAGAATGATTCATCTCAGCTGTCCTAGACCTATGTCATGACGAGATGAACCTCATTCTGAAGGTGCCTGTTCTCTCCTGTGACTATAAATGAATCACAATGTGACTAAACAAGTCTTAAAAACTTGGACTTAAAACCAATTTTCTGATACCTGACTGGGAGTAGATAAATCCCACTTCAAGTGTCTTTTTGTTTTAACCTTTTTTCAGTGTAAAGAAAATAAAATATGTCAATATAATCTTTCAAAGAACACAACTGCCATCAAAGTGAAATAGAGTAATGATTACAGATAGAACAATTTTTATAGATCTCTATTGGTATCTTTAGCCTGGAGATAAGCATTTTTTGGTGGTGTAATGGAAAGTGAATACAAAGAATAAATCTTATAAGTGATTAATAGCCGTGTACTTTCAGCATAAGGTACCGTAATTTATTTCCTGCTGTACTCATGATTAGATTCATCACATTTAACTTCACCAAAGCTAAAAGCTACCTGCCTAAAGTTAGAAACCTATGAGTTAAACTACTTGTGTGGACCCTAGTGAGAGTCACTGTTGAAATAAAAGCACTTCAAGAGGATTTATCATGCCATCCTAACATATATATCCATAGCAGGCAGAATAAATTACCATTTCTAATGACAACTCCAGAGAGGGCTTAAATAACTAGATTAGAATGGATTATCAGGAAAAAGATGTAGCTGAAGCCTTTTTCAGGCAGCTGGAGAAAGCCTCATAACCACAGACCTTGGTACTCGTGGGCATCTTTAACCACACGAATATCTGCTGGAAGAGCAGCATGTCTGAGCACCGAGGGTGTGCTTTGTTCCAGATGTCCACTAATCTAATCTGTACTTCCTCAGTTTGTCTGAGACAGACAGTCTTGAAAGCCTTACTAAAGTTTAGATAAACAATACGTACTACTCTCCCCTAACCCACCAAGTTAGTCATCTCATCGTAGAAGACTATCAGGTTGGTCAAGTGTGATTTCCCCTTTGTAAATCCATGCTGACTACTCCCAGTCACCTTCTTGTCTGTCCTTTATATGTTTTAAAATTGTTTTCCAGATGATTTACTCCATCATCTTCCCAGGACTGACTCCCTTCAGCTTTGTTTTATGGTTTTCAAGGTCTCTCCTGTCTGCATGACCCTATGCCTTTTGCTTGCCAACCTGGACCACTACTTCCTCACTTGACTTTGGGTCATCATGTCTCTCCTCCATTGCTCCTAGTTTAAAGCTGTCTTTACCACGTTGGCCACCCTTTGCATAAAGATGCTTTTGCCCTTTGTGGTCAGATGGTTCCCATTTCTTCCTAGCAGACCTCAATCCTCAAAGAGGATCTCATGACTGTAAAACCTAAATTCCTATTGTCAACATCAGTTGTGCAAACAGCTCCAATTAATACTAATCACAGTTTCAACTAATTTATAGATTTTTCATCTAAACTACAAAGTGCCTTGTTAATACGAGGATTAGCTTCCTTTCCAAGAAGAGACTTCACAGTAATAAGTGTATAAAGATGAGGGGTCTTTATTCTTGTAACTGGCAGTTGACATTAACTGTGGAATATTTCTTGGAAATTCATGAGACTCTCCCAGAGGTCAATACTCCTTTAATACAAAAAGAAAAGAAAGAAAAAAAAAAAAAGTCGTTACAAGCCAAACTAACAAGTGTGTGCTTCCCACTGGGCTTGTGAATGCTTTGCTTGCTGTACCTTGTTAAATGTAAATTTAAAATAAGAAGTCAAGTAGATACCTGCTGAAAAAACATGTAGCTTCACTGTCTAACTGGGTCATACCCAAATCTGTCACAAAGGGCATGACTGCTAAGTAATCTAAAAATTATGTTCATGATCAATCCTTTTTTTATAAACAAACTGCTCTGCCCCTAAACTTCCCAGCACAGCCCCACCATAGAACTTAGAAGGCATCAGAAAGCCTGAGTTCAACCTTTGTAATGAAAGGGGTTTATCTCTGACAATGGGATTTATCTCACCTAAATTTAGAGGTAGGACTCAGCTGAGGGTTAAGATACCTGCATTTTGATACCTGTATGTAGTTGTCTTTATGGGATTATAGGTGTCTAAACTCTTTGCCAAAGGAAACCATGGCTGTACCATCAGTGGATTTTAGGAGACGATTCCTAATACATCATTCAGTTGCTTTAGGCTAGGCAGGTACCTAACTTGCTCAGGGCTGCCTAACCAGAGGTACCAAATGCAAAAGGCTGGCAGTTATGGCACAGCAAATACATGAGACCTGTGTCCTTCTGCAATGGCAGCTGGAAGCTGGGACTGCCCCATATGGGTGTCCTGTGAATATGATGAGGTTAAGGAAAGGAGCTGACTAATTTTCCTGCCTAAACTTGCGTAGCGTAAATAGTCTCCAGAATATGATTTCACTGATGACTTATTTTATTTCTTTCTTCCACAATTTTAATTCCTATAGGACAAAGCAGGCACCTGCAATGATCCAGCCTTTCTTTGTCATACGGCAGAAAGTGCCCTGCAAGAACCAGCATTAATGAGATACCTACAGCCTTCTCCTCAACCCTTGTAAATCTTCCTTTGCTGAGCATGCATGAACGGATAAAAGCAGGGCTCAGCATTTCATTCTGTACTGATAGCTTTCAAGCACTGTGAACCTTGATCCATTGTTAAGGTTGTTAATTACTATATAGTGTATATCAATATTGCCACCAAAGGCACATTCAGATATCTCCATTACATAGACATTGCATTATGAAAATTATTGGATTTATTCTGAACAGTGCACAACAAATGAAATTACAGTTCTTTGTCAAATGTGCTCTGCTTCAGCAACTCTTTATTGACAGACCTAAAAGGAATGCTTACTGAATTCACAACCAAAAGAAGACAATATATCGATTTGAATATCAAAGTCACTGATATTACAATCACTTTCCTTACATAAAATCATGATCAAGCAAAATATTTCCACCTATTCAAGCAATGTGAAATTTCAGATAACAGTAATTCTTACATTTGTCCACTGCTTCCCATCAGTTGTCTTAAGTAAGCCTTGCCATCTAGTGTGTGGAATTCTAATAATACTATTATTCAGTTAATGAAATTGAGGAAGAAATTACATAATTTGCCACAGCTACAAATGGAGTTACTTTAAAACCAGAGTTCTTGAAGAGCTGAATAAATAATTATATGAATGCAGAATTAGAGCAACTGTAATATGTTTACCAGTGGGTATGTATGCCAAATGCTCCTAATACACTTTTGTTTTGGTTTAAAAGTATTTTAAAAAACTTTTCCGAAGTAGTAAAAGTACATGGAATTTTTCTTTCATTTATGTCAATTGAGAATGAAAGACTGAGGTAATACAGGGAGTGTCTATCTTTCAGGTGACTGATGTAACCAAAATGATTAGGGTGACACAAATGTCTTCAGTGCTCTGTTCTGCACCAAACACATAAACCTCTACTGTTCACAGAGGCAGAACTGATGAACTTACCAGTCATGCACATACAGTGTTAAAACATAGTTTTCTTAAAACCAGAGAGATGTATTTGATAAATCAAGTTTTCAGCATGCCACTGCAGCTCTTGACTCCTACTCA
>NW_008824143.1:758857-777765 GCF_000699105.1 Pygoscelis adeliae
AATAATAGACATACTTTGAGTTACTAAATAATAAATAAGAATCATCTAGTTATGTAACGTGGAACATTGCACAGCTTGAGTGCTATCCTTCCCCCATCAAGGTGACTATAGTCTGGGGTTTAAGTGATGGGTAATTGTAGACTTGTTTGAAATGTAAAACCGGTTCCAGATCAAAACTATGAGAATTACTATTAACAAAAAAGTGGGAATGCCTGGCACCTAAGCTGAGGCTGGGCCTCACTTTGCCAGATTTGCTAAGCTCCCTGGAGATGGCTTGGGTTCTCTAGGATGTCTCAAATGACAACAGCCTCTTTTGTTGCACACCTGAGTCCTGCTCTCGTGTCTAGTGGGTTTAATCCCTCTCTGGATACCTCTGTCTATATGCATTCAATGTCAATTGACTGCACTGGAGATTTAAAAACATAGACCACTAAATGTCTTAGTCTTTTTCTCGAGGTGAATCTTCCTTCACGCTCACTGTTTAGGGTATAAAAAGACTAGAG
Organism: Pygoscelis adeliae; assembly: GCF_000699105.1. NCBI lineage: Eukaryota > Metazoa > Chordata > Aves > Sphenisciformes > Spheniscidae > Pygoscelis > Pygoscelis adeliae. The sequence goes on from NW_008824143.1 coordinate 759,361, forward strand.
AAATATGGTTGTAAGAGATTATACTTCATACACATCTAGGTGACGTGACTGTCAGAGGTAACATGGGCAATAAAGGTCCGTCAGAAGAATTGCAGCAAAGTGAGGCCAAGCAGTTTGTCATTGCCATAGGAAACCTGAGACAACATGGTGTCCTTGCAGTTTCAACATGGAGCATTCACCTCAAAGACATCCATCCTCTCAAATGAAAACACAGGTTAGAAGCATAATTAGCAAAGGAAAAAATGGCTATGTTGAAAGATATGGAAAGTTGTTACCCATCTATTTCCAAATAGCAGTGGGAGGGGGCTGAGGGATGTCTTCCTGGAAGTTGCTATCATGCAGGCATATTCTTCTCCATCTGGCAAGCTGAGCATGCAAATTCAGTCCCTGAAAACTGAGAAAATAGCAGCATCTCAGAAAAGACATTTCTTTGTTCCACAGCTAGGTGATTCTGGTGTGGCTGTAGCTACCGACCACAGGAACTTCCATGCATCCCCTTTTCAAGGAAAACAATATATTTAGATAAATTAATATGAATTCTAGAAATATCTAAGATGAAAGAGAAAGGCAAATGTTTGTTTTCAAGCAGTAATTTAGGGAATATATACTAAATATTTAAGTTAAAACTGGGCTGCTTTTATGCTGTTGCAAACAAAGGAAAAGCCTATATTGGCAGAATATTAATCCTGTTTACAAAACACAAATCAGGTGAATGATCTTTCCCATTCTTTGCATTTTACTCGAATGCAGGCTTTTCTTAACTTGGTGATCCTGGTGTTTTCTTACTGGAAGACAATATAAGAAAATAAGTCACCCTTAGCAGCATTCATCTTGCTCTATGTTTTGTTATTATACATCATCCATTGCTATGTATTCTGAGCTCGTTATATTGTCTAACTGAAATAACTTCTAACTTCATTTTGATTTCAAGTTTTCAAACTCTGTTGTTTTGCTCATAAATTCAATATTCTTGTATCCATGGCAACAACATGTGCATCTCTGTCTTAAATACTATCTCCCTAAAAAGTCAAACACTTGAAATGGAAAGCACTTTGCATGTCAGAACTTCACTGTATTTCAGATAGACAATTATGATCAAGAAATCAAATGTGTAGTGACTTTGCTGGTTGATGTACTGTAATTACATCTCTGCTTCACATCTCTACTTTTATGGCCTAAGGTTTTTCAAAATGAAAAACAAAGTGCTGCATCTTTATTAAATGCTAATGTATTTCTAACAGGAAGACTTAACTCTACAAATGTTTAACAATCGTGCACTGAAGTGCTCTCAGCTTAATCAGTTCGTTTTCATCTTTTTTATTTTAATTTTCACTGGAATTCAACAGCAAGAGATTGGTCTTAACAAAAATACAGCAATAGGAATCAGCACCTTTTACATAGACTCCAACTCACCTCCAGGTTTTGGTGAGGAGCAACAGTAAAGACTGGTATAAGCAGTGAAGAGAAGCTAGAAGTACTCCTTCAGCGTGATCTTCCCACTCAAAATAGGTCCCTAAATTTAGCGAAACAAAATCAGCTTTAGGAAACCATCAATATATTCTGACATGTCTCCAGTAATTACAAACAAACTTAGGAACTAACTTTATGAGCATTGGCTTCCCAGGACACTAAAATTGCTTAGAAGATAGGTGCACAAAATAAAGCTATTAGAGCCAAGGTTGGAATCTGAACAGCTACAACTTCCAGAATAGGTTAGAGAGTCTGGTTTTATATCAGTTGCTAATGTCCAAATACCTTCAAGGAGAGCTAGGACAGTCACTTAGTCATCAAAGTTCAATGTCTCCATGTTTGAAAGTACCACCCTCATTTTTTTTTCCTATGGAGCAGTAGTAGAACAGAAAATAAATTGTCAGATGTGAATTACATTTTAAAAACTGGTCAGAATTTTTTGTAGTAAAACACAAATAAGCAGATTCTGAGATGAAGAAGAATTTAATTGAACACTGCAGGGAATTGTCTGTATTGAATTTTTAAGGGGAAATGCCCCATGCCAGGAAGTGTTCAAGGCCAGGTTGGATGGGACTTTGAGCAACCTTGTCTAGTGGAAAGTGTCCCTAATCATGGCAGAGGGGTTGGAACTAGATGATCTTTAAGGTCCCTTCCAACCCAAACCATTCCATGATTCTATGATTCTATGCAGGAAAACATGCAAGAATTAAACTTTGTTTCATATCATAAACCCTGTTTTGAGAACATACAGTTCTTCAGCATTGTTTCTATCTGAATAAACAAACTGCAAAATGTGAACACACTTTTTGATTATTTTTTTTCTGATGATGTATTAGAATAAAGGTTACCTTGGGTTCAGATGATTGTGCCTTAAGTCAACATGTCAGTTTGGAGTTGCAGTTCTGCTTTCCTTAATGAATTTGAGGGTCACCACTTCACCTTGACTGTCCTATACTTCACATTGAAAATAAATTGGTGTGTTCAAACAAGCAGTTGCTCCTTAGTTTGAAGAAACCTCTGTTGCACTTCAGGGAGGTTTGAAGAAACCTGTGTTAGAAAACCTTTATTCTGTATGAGTGTAGGGGAAAGAACAAGAGAGGTTGGCATTGCAATTTCTTTTCTACGTTTATAATCTTTCCTGAGATGACAGCTCTCAGATGGAGAGAGACAGAAACATTTGGAGCAGCTCATTGTTAATGAGATTTCGCTCTTAACAAGTGTCTTATTCCTCTTTTATTTTTCTCTTTATTCCCATTTTTGTTCTACTCCACTACTATTCTTCTTTTTGTGTCTTTGGGTTTTATGTGTTTAACATGCATGTAAAGCACAAATTGAATGCCAAGCTAAGGTCAACAGTTCCAAATGATGCCTGCAATAGTTTCTTCAATTTAATTTTCTCTTCATACTTTACCTACAGATCAGTCCTGACTTTCATAGGTGCTGACTGCTCACAACTTCCACCAGTTTTTTTTAAAATCACTATGGACTCAGGTCTTAAAAAAAACCCAACAGCTCAAAGGTGTCTTGAGTTTGAATTTACACTTAAAAAACCCTCAGAAATGTGACACTGAATCAATAAATTATTTTGGCTACCTTCATCTTCTGGCATTCAAATCATAAAAATAAATTTTCAGGAAAAGAAAATTTCATACAACCAGTTTTGCTGGATCTAACTTGGACATTCAAGGTCACAAATTGCTTCTGAAACTCTTGGTTTAGCTTCCAAAAGCAGAGGAGCCTAAGGACTGAAACTTTCCATTCCCTAATAAAGACTAAGCATGATTAGACCTTGCATCTAATAATCAGAATGTTGTTTTAACTCTTCAGGTAAGTGCTTTCCAGAGGATCATCTTCATACAGCAAATATGGGGGGTTGATCTAAACCTAGGACTCTTATCTGCTACAATAAACAAACAAACAAAAAAATATAAGCAATACTTCCCATATGCTTACATAGAAATATAAGGTATATCCAAAGTGTTCCAACTTCTAATTTTCCTATTTTTTCCCCTACTCCCTAGTTACAGATTTTTAAAAAGAAGAGAAATTAACAGAGGAAAATTTCAATAATAGACATACCAGATGACTGTTCTTTAGTGTAGCTTTCCTGCGCTCATAGGAGAGAATGCAAATTTCTACAGGCAAGGACTGTCAATATTTAGAATTTCAGAAATTAGCTCTTAGATTACCTCATAAAAGCTATTGTAGAAAAGCATGGTGTTACATATATGCATTGTAATATTGTTACTTAAAAAACATTGTAATATTCTCTTTCTTTTTTGCCCTTCTCTGTTCTAACAGTAATTTCTTCCCACCTTGTTACTTTTTCTGTATTTTTCTCAGTTTTGAGTATTTTGTCATCTGGCAGTTTAATTACAATTATAAACAATCACTGTAGAAATCAGTTGAATTAATGATGTTTCATACATCTTCTTCTTTGACTAAGAAAACTTTCACCAGAACTCAGGACTTCAATGAACATCAGCTTTGACGCATACACTGTCCATTACTTGACTAAAGCATTGTGTACATATTGACTTGAGATTTGCTTTGTTCTGTTTTCTGGTTGAAGTGAGCCTCTCGAGACCTGATATCCCATAAGTAATTTGTCCCTTATATTGCTTGTTTGAATCTTGGCTCTGAATGAAGGACAGCATATAAAATATTCATACTTGGTTCTTGTACCTTTAAAAATGGTTATGCCACTAGAAGCTCAGACTGAAGTGAAAACTCATCCCACCTCTTGTTTTATTCCTTTCTCTAACACCATTTGAAACATCACTGCAGCCATTTTAATTGCTCTTGGCCTAAAGTTCACACCTTCCCTATGTCCTCTAGATCAACTTGCTCAGCCAATTTTTTGATGCAGCCCTGAAAAGATTTTTCTAAAATCCAAAATTTCTTTGCCTTTAAGACCTTGATATTACAGCTTAAAGGTAAGATGTACCTTCCAAAGATCTTTTCCAGTCCCTAAGGCATATGCTTTTCAAAAGATAAGGCCATGGCTCCACAACTTTTTTGAGTGATGTTCTGCTGCTCTGAAGAGGTTTGACATCTGGAAAAAAATGATATTATATTCAGTTTGACTCTGCAAGTGATGGAAAATAGAAAAAAAAAAGTGGGCAGGTGGAAGGACAGCCACACTGATTTCCAGAATTCACTCCTGCAGAAACTCTTTTATATTTTGTGGGGTTTGTGTTTTCTGCTTACAGACATTTTGGGTTTTTTCCCCTATTTTTGAGTATTACAAGATGTTTTTAAAAAGTTACCATTTATCCTCTTCTCTGCAAATATTAATACTTTACAAAATCTTTCAGTGTAATGAGGGTTATGTGAGATAGAGTTACCAAGAACTTATATGCAAAGAAAGATAAAAGAAACAAAATCTCAGTGGGACTGAAGTATTCAAAACTACTCCCCGGTGGATGAGCAGCAGGACCAGAAGGAAAGCAGGAAGCAGACAAGGGATTTGGGAACTTACTTGGGAAGAGAAGAAAACAGCTCCCTGGACTGTTTTTGTATTTTGCTCTGGTGATCTGATAAAAATGCATATACAGCTTGAGGAAAGAGGTGTGAAAGCAAGGTTCTGCCTCACCTAGATAGATGTTATCTAAATAACCGGGGACAGAGATCTGAAATGTAGGTATACCTGCATCTAATATAAACTAATTCTTGCCCATACTTCTAGCCTTGGGACAAAAAGTGCAGGTATAGGCTAATATATTGAGGAATAGGATCATTACATAATAGCTATTAGACTTTCTAGTTTGCGTTGGGATATTTTGTGCCTTGGCTGTTTTGTTTCCTCTCTTGATTCCTTAACACCCCTATAATAACATATTTATTAGCAAGGAAGCCACCAGAAATCTATATTGAATTACACTTATCTGCATTTTTATGCAGATATTGTGCATTTAACTGTGATAATAAGTAAAATGCAGATATTTCTCAGTTCTCCACACCTGGGAGTAAGAGATATTTTTTTACCTTTTTTTTTCCTTTTTTTGGCGGGGGGGTTGGGGGGAGGGTGTGGTGGTGGTGTGGTGTTTCTCCCACAGTACTTCCCACTTCCCACTTTGCAGTAACAATATTCTCACTTGTCTTCTGGAATACATGAATTTACTGAAGCTAAAGATCACTGTCTGCATGTGACTGATAGAAGCAGCGTATTGCATTGTAATGCTGATATCCCAGTTCCCTTTGGGATCTCACACATTCTTCACACAGAATTTGTAACTATGGCCTTTTTCCTGATGCATAAGCTAACTGAAAGAATTCTAGAAATCAGACTGAAATTCAGTTTAAGTGAGTGCAAAGATTCCCATTATTATGTGGCTTATGATATTATTCTTGTCTGTAACTAGTTGTAATGCTTTCTATAATACAAAACATTTGCTTACAAATGCAAAGGTAAAGCGTTAGTTTTAGTAATGGCATGGGTCAGCCTGGTCTGAAATTTAGTATCTGAGATGTTTGTGTGTTTGTTGGGTTTATTTGTTATACAGATTCAGCCTTTCTCATCCAAATCCAACTGATGTCTGGTAAATATCAAGTATATTTTAATTTCTAGAATACACCAAATTAAGTCTAATTTAAATACAAATGACCCAGCTACTTCAGTAGTAATGATTAGGAATAAGAAAAAAAAAATCCGCTTCAAAGAAGTTATATGGGTTTAATGGTTATTGCTAATTAGGGAAAAAAAAAACAAAAACAAAAACAAAAACAAAACACAAAAATGGAAGTTATTGATTATGAAGAGAATAAAAAATCAAATTGCATTGTAAGGGAGCTTTTTTCCAGCCGCTTGCTTTAACCAAAGATTTTTTTGATGGAATTTTGGTAATGGAGGAAAGTATTCATCAGAAAGGCAGGATTCATCTCTCTTCATTTTACCCACCTGAAAGCTTAAGTTCTGGTCTAGGCTAGTCATCCAGGTTCTTTGAAGTCAGTGAAGAGGGACAGACACCTCCTTTGGATGTGTAGGGATGGCTAGAGCCAATGTAGGCACTTCTCTTTGAATGAGCTGAATTGTTCCCTTAATAACAATTCTGAGACTAGACGGCTAACTTCAGGTTATCTCTTATCAGCGTGTTCAAGAAATTGCGATAACCTGAAAAATATCTAGTTTTAACAGATTTTCAAAGTGCTCACTGTGCAGGGAAGTAGATCACGGAGTCCATGGAGGTCTGACTTGTGACCTGTGTTGTTTGACATATTTATGAATATTAATAAGGTGACAAAATTTGCTTATAAGACTTGATTAATTAGGATAATAAAGATGATGGCTAATGGTGGAGAACTGCAGATGTTTGCACTATTTAATCACTAGGAAACAGACTGCTGACCAAACGCAAACATAATATGTCATACAGAAAAAATAAAAGTACAATTTTTTCATTTGCAGGGGTAAGTTCTGAGTTAACTATTGCTGCTCAGAGATTAGATCTTTGAGTCACAAATCATCATTGCATAAAAAAATCAGCTCAGTACTCAGCAACAGTCAAAAAGCAAGTGAAACATTATGAATTAATAGGAAAGGAATAGACAGCATGTCAGAAGGCGTCACCGTGGTGTCGTATAACCCCATGGTGCAACTGCATTTGGAAGCAGGTATGTTCCCTACCTTTCAGAAGAAACACATCCCAACTGGAAAGATGACACGGAGGATCAAAAGTGTGGATGGGCCTTTGACTGCGTAACCACTAAACGGAATAAGACAATTCAGCTAGCATGAGATAACTGAGAAGTCATTTGATAGATAAAAAGCAGAAAGATGAATAAGGATTGATTGTTCCCTGTCCTTTCCATAAGAGGTAGAATACACCAATTAAAACTATCAAAATACAGACTCAAAAGAAGCAAAAGGAGACACTTCTTCTCACAGGCATGGTTACATTACAAAACTTCCCTTGGTTGTGCAGAGGTTAAAAGTTTAATATAGGTTCAAAACATGGTTTTTGAAATCATGGAGGGAAAAGGCATCAGAAGGCATTAAATAAAAAGACAATAGCTGTGGATTAGGCAGCTCTTGAGGAGCTGTGGATTAGGCATCTCTCAGCATGCAGTCTGCTGCATGATGAGAGAATGTACTAGGAAGTCTCATGTTATGCTTTCTTGGTTGTAATCCTTCTCGGCATCTGTTACTTGTCCAGTGCCAGGAACAAGATACTTGTCCAGATGGACTGTTGATCCTACTTATTTCAGCTACTCCTATATTCTTTACTGCACACTCATTCCCATTCCACCATCAACCAGAATGTTTTTTGAGTCTTGCAATTTTTCGTAGAGTTTCATTAAGTATAACTTCTGAGATTTCAAAAAAAGTCCATTCTCTTCACAGTTTATCTCTATTGTTTCACAAACTCAAAAAAAAAAAAAAAAACCAACCCATCCAGTTCTATATATGTCTTACAGATTACTGAGCTTAGGGGATAAAACTTTTGCAAGTTTACTGTTCAAGATGAAGTTAGTGATTAACTGTGGAATGAAGTTTGACTTTTGAAGTTCTCCACGTGCAGTGCTTGTGCAGGAATCCACACTAGCAAATTCATTGGACTTCAGAAAGTTGACTAATGTGTTTAATTATTTTTTCTAATTAAACTTGGACTATCAGGTCATGTTGAAAATGTTGTTAAAGCCACTAGAGAAAGGAAAAAATTATTCCATATTTAATGCCTTTACCATATTTCATTTAATATTTTGTCTGACACAACATTATCTTTGTCCAGGTTTTAACAGTTTATATGCAGTTTGCTATTCAGTTGCTTCTGTTATTGGCCCAATAGTACTCTGGGCCAATTGTAGTCTTTTCTACAATTTTCTGGCTTTATGGTGAATTAAAAACTTTATTTATATTTTTTTTGTACCTTGCCTCCTTCTAAATTCAGGACCATGTGTATATCCAAATATCCCACATTAGAACTTTCTCCTACAGGTATTTTAGAAAAACATTCAAGAGATCAATTTTTTTTTTATATAGACCAAGCAACATATTTTGTGCCAGCTTTAAACAGTGCAATACACTTTTTATATGTTTGCCTGAGTTTGTCATATCCACACATTTAATGAATAAATTTTAGAAATAATTAGGGTCACATTCAGGTAAGTATTTGTAGTTATGTTGGATCCAGTCCCTGTCACCTGCTCAATCCGTAATACAGTAGCTTGTAAGTTTTATTTCTCAAACTAAAAGTAGAGATTAACATGGATGGAACAATAGGAGTTGGGTGATATTGTACCAAATATACTTCCAATTTTCACCTCATAATATCATTTTAAATTCAGTTTCACATTTAATTTTCATTTAAATTCAAGTGAACTAAGTCTCTAAGTCTCATTATCTGTCAATTCTGCTTAATCATCATCCTTTATTATGGAAAATAAATTAACTCCACAAATAACCCCTTAGGATCTCAGGGTTTCTAAAGGAATCCTCTCTACTTCTCCATTTATTGTTCTCCCATCTGTTCATTCACCCCTTTGCACACTAATAACAGTCACATTTGCAGGAAACAAGTGTAATCCTTCAGTGAGAAACATATAATAGAAGCTACGCAGCAAATCCCTACTGAAGTGTATGGTGTCCTATTTAGAAGCATTGTCAGGCTTTGTGGGAATAGATGAAGGAATTTTATTGCAGTAACTTCTTTTGGGGAGTGCATGGGCAAAACAAAGTTAATAAAGGCCTTTTATCTTTAAATTGTTCATATCCTCTCCCTTTTGGCTCATTGCCCTACCTACTAGAGTGTGTCCACAGTTTCTTATTTGCTTTCCTTCTGTGTTATGACTCTTGAATTCTTGGTTGCAGAGTCCCCCAGGCTCAGGGACAAGGGTGAAGAATAACTTTCCTGTTCCTTCCACCTTTATATAATAGGCTTTGAGGAATGGGTGAACAGGGTTTTGAATTTCTTTTGATTGCAGATATATTTGATCCATAGCGGATGAGTGTTGTTGGCCTTGATCCTTGATCTCTTTCACAAGCTGTTCTGCTGCTCCCTGTCTGTGCATGCATGTGCTTTTTGAAGAGGACCTGACACTGAATCCTCAGCAGAAGGAGGCAAACTGTTACATGGCCATTTTTTACTCCCTGTAAAGGGAGTAAGTGATCTGATGCATTACTATTTATCTCATTGGCCAGCTTTAAGTGCTGTTCTTAAAGTTCAAGATAATTAGTCTGAAACCAAAATCTCTCCAATGAGTATGCAGGAAACTTAAGTGGTCATTTAGGTAATTCACTTTGAACAACCCTACTAGCTCCAGATACCTATTTTCAGTTCACTGCGTCACCCAAGTTGGTCAACAGAAGAAGGTGGTCTGACTCTCCCCCATATTCTCCTTACTTGCTGCACTGACTTCATAGTGCTAGAATATGATGCTTTAATTTTATTGAAGTTTCCTATAGCCAAAAGGATCACACTATTTAGTGAGCAGTTGAGCATCTGTGAAAAGCAGAAAATACTAGTGTTGAGAGGTATCTTAAATTAACCATTCTTCTAATGCCTTCCCTTTGTGCAAAATTGCATCTCCTACTCTATCACATTCGTCTGCTGAATGTCATTGAATCCTCAACAGGATTGCAAGCTTAAAACACCCTAGAGGCTTCACTTAATGTATATAAACAGAAATAATTGCTTCATTGAATTACTTCATTGTCATAATTTGTTTTTAATATTTAGCTTTTAGAGTACAAGCTAGTTGGAACTAATGTATGGGGTTGTGTTTTTCTTTTGTAAAGCAATGGAAATGATTACTTTCCCAGTAAAGAAACAATATATCATCTTTTACCATAGTGTTATTGTAATCAGAGTCAGTATACTCCATAAGTTGACAAAACAGAGAGTCATTCATTATTTATGTTTGTAAATCATTTACATTTAGACAGTACAACAGACTGGTGGGGTTTCCATGATGTGAAATAACAACTTAGCATCATTTGGGGGCAAGAACTATTTTGCATGCTGTGCCATCAGAAAACTCATTTCAATGGTTCATTTCAGGGCATGATTTGAATAATATGCATCTCAAAACTGCTCTGTGTCTTCAGTGGCTTCTTTCAGCCAAAAATGTTTATCTTATGCATTTAGCGTACTAACTTCTGTAATGTCTCCAGACACATTATTCATTAACAACTAATACCTCTAAACTGTGCTCTAAAAAGAATACTAGAAACATTTTCCATATATATATATATGGAAAGAATTGTGCTGGGATTTAAAACAAAGAAAATGACTCTTACTGCATTGCAGATCCTAAGCAACTACTTCTTGAAAAACAACAGACTGCAATGAGCAGAACAGAAACAGGCTGTATCCAAACATTAACCAACATACTGTTAAATTAGATTTCATAAATGATCCCTGCCTGCTACTTTCTGTGTGTGTTCTACATGCCACTATGCATCTCTATCTATTTTAGGATTGCTGTGTGAAAATATTCAAAGAAGATCATACAAGGAAACCCACTAGATGGATGGCATAATAATTGAAGTAAATCAAATGAGGAAAATAACAAAGAAAGATGCTGGTCCCTGAAGAAAATATATCTGGTTGCTCAAACTAAAAAGAATGCTATGTCCAAGTAGCACAATCAACAAGCAAAGGATTTAAAGAAAGTATTTTAATGAAAAATATAAGAATGGATGTTTCTTTCTTATTGAACAGGTTAGACAGAAAGATACATTTGGGATGTTTCACTGGAATTAGCTGGACTTTCATCTCTGTGTGCTATTATTTAATTAAAAAGTCAACGTCATGCTCCAAAATTATCTTAAATTATGAAATCGAATTTCATAGAGATGGAAAAATTTCTATTATATTCATATTTCAGGTAGAAATATTACATGTGTACTCTTAGAATGCAGCTATTTTTTCAGTCCTGTAACATTAGAGCAAACTCACCAGTGACAAGTGATGCTATTAAAGTTACAGTAACACACCAACACCTAATTGTGAGTAGATGTTACTTCTTTTATATTTGTTTCCAAAACTGCCCATCGCTCATTGCAATGGGCCATATTCAACTCAGGGATTTCCCTCAGGTGCTAACACTGGCAGGTACCAGACGTGAAATGAGAAGCTGTGATGACAGATGTACAGACTGTTCGTGTATTAGGTCACCTGGGTCTTAGTGGATGCAAGTGCACTGTGACTGGGGAAAGGACTTTCTATTCTGGAGTTGGGATCCAATGAGCCACCTCATCCTTACTGCATCCTGGTGGAGGACCTGTTCCCATCCTTTGCTCTCCTTGGGAATTAATCATAGAATCATGGAATCATAGAATACCAGGTTGGAAGAGACCTCAAGGATCATCTGGTTCAACCTTTTTTGGCAAAAGCACGGTCTAGACAAGCCCTCCTGTAGTGACTGGGGAGTTCAGTGTTCTTGCTCCATCTTCAGTCAATATTAGCACAGTGTATTATTTATTTGTCCTGGTTTCGGCAGGGATAGAGTTAATTTCCTTCCTAGTAGCTGGTACAGTGCTGTGTTTTGGATTTAGGATGAGAACAATGTTGACAACACACCGATGTTTTAGTTGTTGCTAAGTAATGCTTACACTAGTCAAGGACTTTTCAGCTTCCCATGCTCTACCAACTGAGAAGGCTGGAGGTGCACGAGAAGCTGGGAGGGGGCACAGCCAAACTGGCCGAAGGAACATTCCATACCATGTGACGTCATGCTCAGTACATAAACTGGGGGAAGCTGCGCTGCTTGGGGACTGGCTGGGCATTGGTCGGCGGGTGGTGAGCAATTGTACTGTGCATCGCTTGCTTTGTGTATTATTATTATTATTATCATATTATTATTATTATCATTTTATTTCAATTATTAAACTGTTTTTATCTTAACCCACAAGTTTTTCTCACTTGTGCTCTTCCAATTCTCTCCCCCATCCCACCGGGTGGGGGGGAGTGAGCAAGTGGCTGCGTGGTGCTTAGTTGCCGACAGAGGTTAAACCATGACATTATTCTAAGCACCTTTAGGCATTACTGTAATTCAGTTAAGGACTCAGCTTGTGCAGGGACAGAATATGTGGAACAGACCAGTGGAACCTAAATGTGGTGGGTAGAGGGTGCAAACCAAATCTGATATAGAGCAAAAAGCATCATAGGCCTGTAGCTGATAAATAGTGAAAGCGCCAGGTGCCAAAACATAGTTTATCACTATCTGAGATGCTTGACCTCCCACTCTACCTTCAGAAGGCAAGTGTCTCCTGCAGGTTTGGTGTCAAGCCCCATGAAAATGTCTCAGATAGCCTAGGTCACCTCAAAAGACAAGGACTGCCAAGCTCAGGCTACAAAAACCCATTTATGGTGTTATTCTTGGTTCTAGCAATGGCCACGAATATGATAGAAGTTTTTCTTACGTGGAAAGGGTGAGTAAGAAGCAAAAGCAGAAAGTGAGAGGCTGAGAGTTTTCCATCTTTGCAGAGTAAAGGTCAGATGTTGATGTTTCATCCCTCTAATTGAAATGTCAGAGGTACAAGATCCTTCACAGAAATAGCATATCATATCTGGGAAAGTAAATTAGGTCTCATTTTTTGAATAACCACTGAACAATCTGGACAGAGTGAAGTGTCAGGAAATGGCAGGTGTGATAGGAAATGAAGTAGCCAGAGGGATTGTTTTCCAATACAGTTCTCTGCGAACTGTAGAAATTCACTTGTTTGGTTAAACAAAAGACAGATACAACTCACCAGAGCTTCACATCTATAACTACCTTTGCTCTGATATGTTTGAGAGTTTCAGCAAAGACAAACTGAAAACAATCTTCATGGCTTTGCAAGTCTGCTAAAAGAAAACTTGCCCAATGAGGCCCCATATGTCTTCCTGTTCCACTGAGAGAAATTGAATCGTTTTCATAGAATCATAGAATCATAGAATCATAGAACAGTTTGGGTTGGAAAGGACCTCTAAAGGTCATTTAGTCCAACCCCCCTGCCATGGGCAGGGACATCTGCAACTAGACCAGGTTGCTCAGAGCCCCGTCCAACCTGACCTTGAATGTTTCCAGGGATGCGGCATCCACTGCCTCTCAGGGCAACCTGTGGCTGTGCTTCACCACCCTCAGCGTAAAAATTGCTTCCTTAGATCTAGTCTCAATCTACCCCCCCTTTAGTTTAAAGCCATTCCCCCTTGTCCTGTCACAACAGGCCCTGCTTAAAAGTTTTCTGCTATCTTTTCTATAAGCCCCCTTGAAGTACTGAAAGGCTGCAATAAGGTCTCCCCACAGTCTTCTCTTTTCCAGGCTGAACAACCCCAACTCTCTCAGCCTGTCTTCACAGGAGAGGTGTTCCATCCCCCTGATCATTTTTGTGGCCCTCCTCTGGACTTGCTCCAAGAGGTCCATGTCTTTCTTGTGCTGAGGGCTCCAGAGCTGGACACAGGACTCCAGGTGGGGTCTCACCAGAGCAGAATAGAGGGGCAGAATCACCTCCCTCGACCTGCTGGCCATGCTTCTTTGGATGCAGCCCAGGATACCATTGGCCTTCTGGGCTGTGAGCGCACATTGCTGGCTCATGTCCAGCTTTTCATCCACCAGTCCGTGCAAGTCATTCTCGGCTTTTCATCCACCAGTACCCCCAAGTCCTTCTCTCAAAGAACCGTTACACGTGATGGAGCCCTGTTTTCCTGGAGATGGCTGAACACCTGCCTGCTGATGGGAAGTTGTGAATGAATTCCTTGTTTTGCTTTGGTTGTGTGTGCGGCTTTTGCTTTACCTGTTAAACTGTTTTTATCTCAACCTACGAGTTTTCTTACTTTTACCCTTCTGATTCTCTCCCCCTTCCCACCAGGGGGGAGCGAGCGAGCGGCTGTGTGGTGCGTAGTTGCCAGCTGCGGTTAAACCACAACAAAAGCACAGCATAAATTGGACTCTTTTGGTCCCATCCACATAGGAGCTATTCAGAGCACATAAAAAGAGAGTCTGGGCTGGTGTTAAGGCACCAGTCTAGACTCTTGTGAGCAGACCCAGTCCCAGCCAGATCCTCCTATGGAGGACCATGCTGCAGCAGGTATCCACACTGCAGCCCGTGGAGGACCCCACGCCGAGCAGGTAAATAAGCCCTGAAGGAAGCTGCAGCCTGTGGAGAGTCTGCACTGGAGCAGGCTCCTGGCAGGAGCTGTGGCCTGTGGAGAGGAGCCCATGCAGGAGCAGGTTTTCTGGCAGGACCTGTGCCCCTCTGGGGACCCACGCTGGAGCAGTCTGTTCCTGATGGACTGTACCCCATGGAAGGGATCCATGCTGGAGCAGTTCTTGGAGAACCGCAGCCTATGGGAAGCACCCACATTGGAGAAGTTTGCAAAGGATTGTATCCCGTGGGAGGCACCCAATAATAGAACAGGGGAACAGCGTGAACAGGAAGGAGCAGCAGAGACGAAGTGTTATGGACTGACCACAACCCCCATTCCCTGTCCCCCTGAGCTGCTCAGGGAGAAGGAGGTAGAAGAGTTAGGAGGCAAGTTGAGCCTGGAAGGGAGGGGATGTGAGGAGAAGGTTTTTTTAGTTTATTTTTATTTTTTAGTTTTAGCCAAAAAGTCTAGAATGTAGGTGTGATATCTAACATGTATATAGTGATTAATGTTCTAACATGTATATAGTGATTATTGTTTACAATTATCATGGGTCTTTACAGAGGACGTCTGGACTGTTATGCTTATTTGTAAGGCAAAAAATGAGGAGACTGTGTATGGAAAGGTCACTGCAGTAACAGATCCAGAAGTGAGACCCAAATGTCCTCACTTCCTAGGTTTCATCTTCCTTTCAAACATGTTTACACATAGTGAAAAACATTAATGCTGTTAAAAATTACAGGTTTATTCATTGATATTGTGAAGTGGGTATCTTCAGTCTAAAATGCTGTGATACTGGAACATATTAGCATGATCAAAAATTCACTTTACACTAAACCTGGCAAGCAGGACTAGAAGTTAGACATGAACAGGAAAAGCACAGAGAGATATGGAATTGATTTTGGATTCCTTATTGACAGGCACTAGTTCATTCACCCTCGTCAAAAATAAAAGGAGAAGCACAAAGGAAGTGATGAGTCATTTTGTCATAAGATTTTTATAGGCAGAGTCCGCCCGTGTTCAGCATGCCTCTCAGCTCTCACACAACACGAGCATACTGCAGTGCAGGTCTGGAGAGAGCTCACAGCGGTGCTGTATGCCATTGCACATATCAGAAAACTAAATCAAGCTGAGTTTAAAATGGAGGAAAAGATCAAAAATATTCAGTGGGAAAACTAAAATTTGTATTTATTTTTCATGAGCCATTTCAGAAGAGAACTTGTAACTTCTTAACTTAGGTGCTTAATTGTACCATTAGAGCCATAAGGAAGCTCCAGGAGGGAAAAGAAAGCACCAGTGTGGATTTACAAGACACCTTTTGAACTGAAAGTAATTGTGTTTTTTCTTCCTGCAGATTTAGCAGTCTAGAAGCAAGCCACATAATAACGTGTTAGACTGAGTTATATCCTTTGCAGTCCTCAGTAATCATAACAACTACAACCTCTGTAAGATTTAATGTATATTTGGTATCTTGCAGTATCAAACAATGCCCTTAAATAGGTATTTTACTTATTTTAAGCAATATACGTTAAAAAATAAAGTTGAGGTTTTTTTCCAAGGAAATGACTTCTTCTTTTGGCTGGGAAATGGCACCTTTTTTTTTTTTTTGAAAGCAGAAATTTTTTCAGCAATACATTAATTAGTGTAAGCCTTCTGTGGTGGAAGAGTGATTTAGTTCAGAACAAAATTCCCTGGTTTTTCAGTAATTTCCGTCTTTCCTAGCAAGGTCAGAAGAAAATTCCTGTTGAATACAATAATTGCAAGAATAGATCTATTAAGTAATGACAATAATGGATCTCCTGAAAACTTGTCAAAAAGTGAGGTAGTTTGACACATGCAACACTGGAGGAAATACATCACATTATTCAGAGACTTGAGCTTTAAAGAAGCATGAAGTCAGTTTCCTGTAAAAATATCCTCTTTTCTTTTCCTTTGAAGATGAGCTTTTAAAAATGGTACAACAGGAACTTGCTGTAGGAGGCAACCTAAAGAAAATACATCTTTTGTGCTCTTAAAGTGTCCTTTACATTAATGTCATTGTGAAGTGGAAAACCAGACATAAAAATTAAGATAAATACTGCAACCTTCATGCTCATTTACATTAAAGGCTTTCTTTAATCGCTTTGTCTGAGCTTTGGTAGCTTCCCCACAGAACAGATCATTGTATAACATGCACAGCATTCAAAATTAATAAATTATTGTGAAAGATAAGCCACTAGCATCAAACATGTCTATAGCTTTGATGCTGGATTTGTGTTGCTAAGGCCCTTGTTGGAGTTTTGCTAATCATTTTCTTTTCCTTTTTTTTTTAACAGAACATGTTATTTTCCTTTAGCAGGAGAGAAACTACTTCATCCTCCAAATCTGAAATGCTGGAAAACTTTGGAGAGGTTTGAATCCCTAACTGAGATGTAGGATTTTACTTGTGCTTGGCTCTCTTCTGCCTCACTGGCTGAATTACTGGCTGGTTGTTAAATTGATAAGCATAATCAGGGATTTGCCTTTCAGACCTACCTCTGAGTTCAAATGGATGGACTGTATATCCACTCTGCAGCATTTAGATCTCAGTTTCACCTACATAAAAGATCTTCACTTTCCAGAAATCACTGGACTAATTCTGTGCATAAGAACAGATTTTAACTGTGGAAACTTGAAATTCCTGCTCATGCTCATGCCAAGTAATCTTAATTGCATGGATATTTGTAGAGAGTGAACCAGGGTATGGGGAAGACTACAGTAACTTACACCTAATCTGAAATGAGGAAGGACTCTTCAATGAGGTGTTTGCTTTTCAGTGATTTTTTTTTAATCCAAACATCAACATTGTGGAAAAGTTGGTCTTGAAATACCGTCCTTGTAGGTCAAGCTTAAGCTGTATTACCTACATATTTACAACACATAATGATTCACATGCATAAATATTAATAGTTTTAATTCATTACAAAAGATGAATGTATTCTATCCCTACAATTTCTTCTGTTTGTTTAATGATTATATACACTTTAAGATTGCACTGAAAGATCCCCTTGTTCTATCTCACTTTGAGTAGGGCTTTTCTCACCTAACTTTAGCCATTTAGTCCCAACTGACCAATGAGGCTCCCTCAGAGCAATGGGAAGAGGTGGGACTAGCTTTGAAAGTGGATATGTAAAATAAGTGGAAGAAGTTACTGTGTAGAGGCTCAGTTGTCCACAGAGGGGTGTCTTGTGAGATCTGAGATATCTTAGAATTTCCAAGACATCCACATGCGGCCACAGCATCTGGAAGCATTCACCTGGGTCAGCCCAGTCATGATGTCCTAAGACACCCAAGTGATATTAGATATCTATATTTAAGCAAGTGAACTGAGTCTTATTTCTACACTTCTACACACTGACTATGTCAGTAGGGCTGTCCTGGTTTCGGCAGGGATAGAGTTAATTTCCTTCCTAGGAGCTGGTACAGTGCTGTGTTTTGGATTTAGGATGAGAACAAAATTGATAAGGCACCGATGTTTTAGTTGTTGCTAGGTAGTGCTTACACTGGCCAAGGACTTTTCAGCTTCCCATGCTCTACCGACTGAGAAGGCTGGAGGTGCACGAGAAGCTGGGAGGGGGCACAGCCAGGACAGCTGACCCCAACTGGCCAAAGGGACATTCCATACCATGTGATGTCATGCTCAGTACATAAACTGGGGGAAAGCTGGCCAGGGAGGGCCGCTGCTCGGGGACTGGCTGGGCATCGGTCGACGGGTGGTGAGCAAGTGTACTGTGCATCAATTGTTTTGTGTATTATTATTATTATCATAATATTATTATAATTTTATTTCAATTATTAAACTGTTTTTGTCTCAACCCACGAGTTTTTCTCACTTGTGCTCTTCCAA
>NW_008824143.1:777796-779142 GCF_000699105.1 Pygoscelis adeliae
CCCCCCCCCCCGGGGGGGGGGGGGGTGTGAGTGAGCGGCTGCATGGTGTTCATGTTCAGTTGGAGGTTAAACCATGACAGTCACCCAGAAGATGACTTTGATAAAACGCTTAAACTTCTACAGTTAGAAAAAGCTAATTCCATCTCTTACATTGGGCTAAGTCTATGTTCTACATCCTCGGTCTCACAACAAGGGACTATACAGTTTTGGATACTTCTTCTTGCTCTTAATAAAACACCAAAATTAATCTCTGCACACTTTGAAGAACAAGTGTTGGTTCACAAGTGGTACTCACCTGCTACGTGTCATAGAACCACCCAATGTAGTCACATCTACTTGTGATGTAGTCACATCTGCTTGCGGCAAGCAGGAGGAGCTGGAAGCCATCGTGCAGCGGGAGAGGTATGACTTAGTCGCCATCACAGAAACGTGGTGGGGTGACTCTCACGATTGGAGTGCTGCAATGGATGGCTATAGACTCTTCAGAAGGGACAGGAGAGGAAGGAGAGGCGGCGGGGTGGCTCTGTATGTTAGGGAGTGTTTCGATTGTATAGAGCTTAACGATTGTGATGATGATGCGGCTGAGTGTTTATGGGTAAGGATGAGGGGGAAGGCCAATGAGGCAGATATCCTGCTGGGAGTCTGTTATAGACCACCCAACCAGGATGAAGAGGCCGATGAAGCGTTCTGCAAGCGGCTGGCAAAGGTGTCTCGATCGCTGGCCCTTGTTCTCGTGGGGGACTTCAACTTCCCGGACATCTGCTGGAAATACAACACGGCAGAGAGGAAGCAGTCTAGGAGGTTCCTGGAGTGTGTGGAAGACAACTTCCTGACACAGCTGGTAAGTGAGCCTACCAGGGGAGGTGCCTCGCTCGACCTGCTGTTCACAAACAGAGAAGGACTGGTGGGAGATGTGGTGGTCGGAGGCCATCTTGGGCTTAGCGACCATGAAATGGTAGAATTCTCAATCCTCCGTGAAGTAAGGAGGGGAGGCAGCAAAACCGCAACCATGGACTTCCGGAGGGCGGACTTTGGCCTGTTCAGGACGCTGGTTGAGAGAGTCCCTTGGGAGACCATCCTGAAGGGCAAAGGGGTCCAGGAAGGCTGGACGATCTTCAAGAAGGAAGTCTTAAAGGCGCAGGAGCAGGCTGTCCCTGTACGCCGCAAGAAGAACGGGCGGAGAAGACGACCGGCCTGGCTGAACGGGGAGCTTTTGCTGGGACTCAGGAAAAAAAGGAGAGTTTACCACTTGTGGAAGAAGGGGCAGGCAACTCAAGAAGAGTACAGGGATCTCGTTAGGTCGTGCAGAGAGGAAATGAGAAAGGCAAAAGCCCAGCTAGAACGCA
>NW_008824143.1:780885-829940 GCF_000699105.1 Pygoscelis adeliae
CAGGGAAGTGGTTGAGTCACCATCCCTGGAGGTATTTAAAAGACGGGTAGATGAGGCGCTTAGGGACATGGTTTAGTGGGCATGGTGTTGTTGGGTTGATGGTTGGACTCGATGATCTTAGAGGTCTCTTCCAACCTTAATGATTCTATGATTCTATGATCTAGTGAAATATGACAAAATCAGCAGTCATTACTGATGACACAGGTAACATCTCTGTCTCTGGTATTATCAAAATAACCCTTTTTTCCATGAGGCCCACTTCTTTGACTATAAGAATTAAAAATATTTTAGTACATAATATAGCTGTAATATTAACTATGAAGAAGATCTGACTCTCATCTCACAGGTTCCACCAAATTTTTTACTTCCTAAATAAAGTTGTTTTTGAACTTCACTACTGACCTCTACTCACCCAAGTGGCACAAAGTTCTTGCTGTAGGACAGCTTCAGCTTTCGAGAAAATGGCAAAATTAATTCCAGGTAAATAAAAATGAACATTCTTTCACAGTAATACGAGTGGGGAAGAAGTATTCATCAGTTTGGCAGTAGATGTGTTTTTTCTGCTTAGCTGCTTTATGTAGATTTTTAAATAATAAAAAAAAAATACTGAACGTGTTTTTGAGTAAATTATAAACCAATAGGAGAAAAACATATATGTGTAACATAAAAGTGTACATATATAAGCTATACTTGCAATGAACGGCAAAGCAGCAAGTTTTAACATGATTGAAGCTTACAATTTTGCAGAATGGTTTACAGTTTATTCTGTCCCTTTAGATGTATTTATACCATGCTGGTAATTACACGTTTGCATTTGCAAACATTGACTAGTACTGATGGGCTGGTTTGGCATTGGTAACCACATTTGCATTGAAAACTGAACCACTAGACTATGTCAGGGAGGTTTTGACCCGACCAAAGTTTCAGTGCTTGTATAAACCGACTAATTGCTAAAATGTTGTTAATTTTATAAACTGAAATTTAGTGGTCAGACTAATGTTTTCCACCATGAGTTAATTTACTATATATGATTTAAATAACTATCTTGAACATCAGTAAAATAAGAATTTTGAAAGGAAATTTTTGCTTCTTACGTAAGATGAGAGGTTTCCTGCAGCCATAAAGCCACTTGGGCAGAACTTCAGAAGACTTGAATTTTTGCAACACAGTCCTTTGCATGGATGGATAATTAAAAATAAGCATCTCTTAAGCTGTCGATCTAAGGTTTCTGTGTAGTCTGTGGGAGAGAGAGACATCTTCAGTGAGTAACTCATCCCTCCAGCTTGAGAAGTCTGTCATCAGATGGCAAGAATTGTCCCCCAGGAGATTTGTCGGTTCATTGATGCAGAACAGCTAATTGCCAAAGACCTGAGTCTAGTGATTAGGTGGAGGACACTTTTCCATATTGAAAATTGCTAAGTGCCACTGGGAGTGTTGTGCTACTAATGGGACAGAGTCATGGTCTAAGACACGGTAGCAAAAATTCAGTAGTTGTTGGGTGAGATCTGGAGACTCTTGTCTGACTTCTGATTAAGACTAAGGCAGTAGTTGCCATGAAAAAGCCTCTATCAGCCCACAGGTACCACATGTCTATTCTTGGCAAAAGATTGTGTTATTGAAAAAATCAGTGAGTGATGAATGCAGTTAAAATTTGACCTTTCAAGATGACTGTCTTACATTATCTTATGAAAAAGGTTTCTCAAATGTTAATAGGATTAAATATTCTGTATTCTTTCCTGTGCAAACTTTTTGGTAGTGATCTGGTAAACAGTTACTTTTAGAAAAGATTGTCTTATCTTCATGAGGTTTCATGTGAAAAACCCACTAAACTTAACCTATTTTTATTTTTTTTTTATTTTCACATTATTTAACACAGGTGGTTTTTTTTTTCCTCTCTTTTCACTTAGGCTATTACAACATGAAAAATAACATCTCAAAATGAGGTATAAGAATTCAGATAATGAAATTAAATTGATGCCCTTTTCAATATCACTTTTCCTGTAATTTTTAAATCTAATTTTGTAAATAGATTTTGCTTATCTGAAATAATAATTTTCCAGGCATTTTCTCTCTGTTGAAAATGTTGATTGCTTTGATGTCCTTTGTGGACTTTTAAGGACCACTGCATGGCCTCGAAAAGTGTGGAAGAACATTTTAAGATAGATTGATGGTGGAGGGATCAATGGAAATGCAAAATATTGCAATCATTACTTTATATAACACCCTTCATTAATATAATTATGAGGTAACTGTTAAGGGATAAATTAAGTGCTGAAATGAATGTTAAGGTAAGTGACAGAGTGTAAGTTAGTCAATGATAGAGCTGGTTAAATAGCACTCAATGAATAATATATATGACTTGAACTCTCTTGAATGCATAATGCAGGGAATATTCTACTGAATTATTTATCCTGTCAGAAAGCAGGTACATGTGCCAAATTTGCAGCAGTTCTCTGAACAGAGTCAGACTCCTGGGGAACAAAGTGATTTCTCACTGGAGAACCAGAGAGCAGCCGATCAAGAAATTGATGTGCTGAGGTGATTTAGGAGAGAAAGTCTGGTATAAGCACCACTGGAGGTAAAACCTGAGAATAATGACCTAAGAGATAATACAAGGCAAGGTGTCCTCCCATCTGTTAGAATGTGCACTTGTGATAGAGCCCACATAATCCTAATACTGCCTTCAAGTATCAGAGGAAAGCCTTCTGCAGTGAGATGTTTCAATATTGAAGCATTAAAAACATATATATAAACTTGACTTCCTTTTATAACGTGAACAAAGACATCTGACAATCTTCAAAAAAATATAAACTTATATTTAGCTTGAAAATTTTAGAAAAATATGTTGTAATTTAGACACCCAAATCACTTCAGATTCTCATGGGATTTGGATGCCTCAATCCCTTGATCTTTTTAGATTTTTTTTCCCCAAATTAACATTAGTCTCCATTAGGTATCTGAAAAATTCTTTGAAGTCCCAGCTCCAAAGTGATTTCATTAGGCACTGCTGAATGCTTGGTAACTATTGCAGATGTCTGAAAGCTAGTGAGATTTGGGGTCTACTGTCCAGATCCCATTCAGAAAATCCCCTTGCGGTACAGTTTTAGCTTACTTTCTAGCACGTGTCCCTCCTACATAGGAAAATCTAGAAAGATAATTAATGATCAGAAGAATAATGACTTTACTATACTAAGACTGGTTGAAGGGCATAAAGCAGTGTCTGTGTAAACTACCTCAAGGTTTAGTCTATCAAGCTAAGCCCAAATCTGGTTCAGCAACTAAAAAGGCAAAAGTTGTATCACAGTGCCTGGGAAGGATGGCAGGAAAGCCATCATTCTTGTTTTGCAAGGCAACAAAGACTAATTGAATATTACCTCTTGCATGAAAACTAAGTTTCAGTTAAACACGGCTTTTCACATGCAAAAACATTCTCAGCACTTTGGATTGTTCACCGTTGTTTGAATATGAAAACGTTTAACATGAGATTGAAAATACTGCCATCTTCATCAATCTATTGCAGTGTTTTTTCTTTTTAAGAAGAAAAAATTTTTCATTATGAAGCAGAATGACTGAAAATTTCATTTACTTCAGAATGTTCTTAGGTAGAAATGACATTTGTAGAAAGGCTATCATGCATCAGACCCTCCTGAGAACAGAAGGGCAAGTCTGACTTAAAACTCTGGATGTTAATTATGTTCTGCAATAATTGAAGGAAAATTTAAATGCAGCTGCTCCAGTTTAGCTCTGCTTCCACTCCTTCTAGTTTGCTAGGAGAATGACAATAAAATTAAAAATATTCAATATAAAATTGAAAATAATCTGTTTAAATCTGAAAGCCAGCTCATGGAATTGATATCTGTGATATCTTTGCATTATTGGTCTCATGGCAGAAAGGTTTGGGTTTGATTTGTACTGTAAAAACTATCCACCAAACTAAATCAAATGACTAGAATAAGTGTTCTGGTTTCAGCTGGGATAGAGTTAATTTCCTTCCTAGTAGCTGGTACAGTGCTGTGTTTTGGATTTAGGGTGAGAACAATGTTGATAACACACTGATGTTTTAGTTGTTGCTAAGCAGTGCTTACACTAGTCAAGGACTTTTCAGCTTCCCATGCTCTACCGACTGAGAAGGCTGGAGGTGCACGAGAAGCTGGGAGGGGGCACAGCCAAACTGGCCAAAGGGACATTCCATACCATGTGACGTCATGCTCAGTACATAAACTGGGGAAAGCTGGCCAGGGGGCCGCTGCTCAGGGACTGGCTGGGCATTGGTCGGCGGGTCGTGAGCAATTGCACTGTGCATCACTTGCTTTGTATATTATTTTATTATTATTACTAATATATTTTTCTTCCGATTCTCTCCCTCTGTCCCACCAGCAGTGGGGAAGTGAGCAAGTGGCTGTGCGGTGCTCAGTTACTGGCTGGGGTTAAACCACGACAAGAAGTGTCGTTGGTGATTCCTGAGATAACAACTGCATCACAAAATGAATTATCTAATTGACAACCAGCATGGTGTTAGGAACATCACAAACATTTGGGAGTTATTGTTGATATTGGAATGGTTTTTGGTATGCTTGCTAGAATTAACTTCAAAACCCACAGTGAAAAATATCTCTACATCCACTCTTGGAAAAACCTGTACATTCAGTTATGTTTTCCTCCTCACATTATCTTCCCATGGTTGTGAAGAAAGCTGATAAACTTCAGAATGCCCCATTGTTCTTCCCCAAGTATTACAGAGTTACATTTTAACAGTTGATACAGTGATTCTTATTGATTTTAGGGTTTCTTGGGATTTAGATTTGCCACTGGAGGACTGTAGAAATAGGATAGAGTTTGCAAAGTGCTGCATAATTTCCCTTTATGACAGGTGTTTTACTTTTATATCGTACCTTCTGTGTGGGTGTGTGTATAGTAAAAAAAAATGTAAGAAATTGCTTCTGCTTTCTGTCTATTAATTTACGTCTTCCAAGACTCTAAGCAGTTTAAAAACCCTTCCATTTACATCCTCTGACAGATAATTGAAAGTCTAAGGTTCACATTTCAATGTGTTAGGGAGTTTTATACCATTGCAAAGGGAAGGTTTGTGGCTTTCCAAAGTAAAAAATATGTCACCTGCTTCAGCTCTGGTGAGTGGGCTTGGTCAGAACAGCATTTGGTTTTGCCTGCAAAATGCAAGCCACTTGTGTTATTCCCAGTGATGCCTACTGGAACATAAACAAATGGATTTAGGAGCTTGAGTTGCCAAATGGAATCTGATTCTGCTACAGAAGCCTGGAAGACTATTAGACCTATTGGAATGGCTTAATCAGTCCTTGTAGGATTGTTCTTTATGGTATATTTTCCTGAATTTTGTTAAGTGGTTCCCATTCATCCAATTTAGGACTATTGAGAAAAGGAACTGATACAGTGGAAAGGTTCAGTAAAGCCTTGTATTAAAAAGGCCCAGATTATGCCTCTACTATCTCGTTTTATTGAGGTGAGGTAGCGTTTGGATTCATGGGATGTTACTTTCTCTGCAGTAATTAGCTGTGTAAGTACCCGTGCTCAGCAACAAATGCAAGTAGATTTACTTAATTTTTGCTAAAGATTAAATTACCCTCCATTTGACATAGTTCAATAGCATGACTTTGAACCGGCATGCCCTTGGATGTGATGCCATTCAATAGTATAGGGTTAGATATACCCCAAAAGATTAATGGATATAATCTGATGCAGGATAAAGACTGGAAAATGCATTAGAGGGAGTGAAATAAATATTTTAGGGCAACAATTCTTTTTTACATTTTCCTGAAGGAATTAAACAGCTCTGATTTGGTCAATTTCAGAGGAAGTTGCTAATACAGTGCTTTTCCATATTATTAAATAGTCAGCCTGAGAGAAATCTGTTGGAACTGTATATTTCAAGGTGTTTCACACTCTACAAATGCCCCTTTTTTATCCTGGTATCACAGAGAACAATAATTGGGAATTGAGATTGTTGTGGGAGTGAAGCACTAGGGGATAATGAAACATGTTTATAAATTTATGTTTTGAGAAGAAACCATTATTAAAATAAAACATGAATGTAATTAGAACATTGTAGCCTTTCCTCAAACTAACTATAAGCTGATTTTATTTGCTCAGCATATAAAGGTTTCCTTTAGACAAACGGATCAGCTGCTAAGCCTGTCTCACCAGTACCTTTTCCCACTGAAATCAGTGCCTGTCTGCAGTAGCCCAAAGCACAGCCTCCAGAACAAGCGTGAGTATAACACGTGCCACCTGTCTGGTGGTGAATCCTCGATGGGGCAATACCTCAAGGCTCTCCCTGTCTTAACAAGTCAGTCTAGAAAGGAGGCATGCTTTTATTTCTTGTTAATGCTAGGCAAAGGAAGACAAAGGTAGAATACCAGTTTTTATGACTTGAGGAATCATCTTTGACATAGAAAACATCCATTGCGGAAGGGTGTTCTTAAAGAAATACTTAATACAATTAATTTTTTCTTCATTTTCTTTTCTTAACAAAAGTAGAATGCCTCCAGTAAATGTTAAAATGAAATGTCAGCTGAGTTGAGGTTGTTCCTCACTTTCATTTCTCATTTTTAATTATGATTCATTATTTTTTAAATTACAAGGAAAAGCAAGGAGGAAGACATTTATAAAAGATTCCAAAACTTTGGAGTAAGTATGTTTTCCGTTTCCAGCTTTTGATTCTGGGCATAGATGTTGTTCTCCTGCTCTATTTCACTTGATCACCAAACACAGTGTGTGTGTCTACGTCACAGACTGGTGTGGCACAGGGATGGGAGGGAAGGGCTTCAGTTTGCTGTGATGCATTATGGTCTAGCACTGCACAGTGGACATATCTTTGCCAGCAGTGAAGTTCTTTCCAGTCCTCAGAGAAAGGTAACTGTTTACAGGGAGTTGCATTCCCATTGCAGATGGGAAGCCCTTGATGGTACCTCCGTGCATGAGTTCGTCTGTGGTTACATCACAAGGGAAACCACATGCCACAAGACTGAGTATGGACATAAGGCAAAGTCACACCTAAACCCAACACTTCCAGGGCACCAAATGAGAAATACAGGCACACCTAAGGTTTTTTTTAAAAGTGCCATCCTGAATTGCTGTGAAATGCTTTTTCATTATGTTAGACTGATTGAGCATGCTATGGAAATATAAAAAAAGTCTCCAAAAGGCATACCAGGGTATGTTAATTATGATCACACTTAGATACATTAGAGTTGGTCTTTCTTGACTCTCTGGCTTAACTATAGCTAGTTCTTACCTAAATCCATGCTATCTATTTGCATAGGAACAGTTGATGTATGGGCAACGTGGCTATTGATGGACACAGTTAAAGGGTTGTGAGACAATTTTGCAGAATGATTTGAAAGACAGACGTTGTTTGGGGGAAAACTTAGAGCAGCACAAGTCGTGGCAATTTTCTCTGAAGAAAACACATATTCTTTGATAATCCAGCATGCCTGGCAGGGCTAGAGTAGGTTGCTAGGGGGATGCTGTAGTGAAATTAAGTAAGCTATTCAAACTAATTAGGCTAGGGAGAATGTCTGTTTTTTAAAATTCATAAGATGTCAGTTATAAATAAGAAGATGACAGTCAATTATGTTAAAAAAGATCATTGATGTTCAAAGAGGTGGGTCAGATTCTCTCCAAATAAAAAGGGGTGTGAAAGTGATTCAAACTGAAAATGAGCTGAATTCTTTTGGAAGAGAATTAAGAAGGTAAATGTGTCTCACCTAACTTTAGCAATTACGTTAGACCAAGCATAAGCTAGCTGTCTGGGTTCCTTGTATAGTCTGTGCAGATAGACAGGTATCTTCAGAGGATGATTCATTCCATTCTATCTTAATAATTTCTTTAAGGATGCCAGGATCTCTTTCTAAAGTTAGGTGATGAGAATACTCCTTACATCCACAGAAGAAGTCTTCTAAGAAGAATGACGCTTCTATACCTATCTGTAAAACTTCTGCAGTTTTATTCTTTGTAACTTATGCATATGCTACTGCTGTTCTGCTTGGGAAATCCAGAAATAAATTTTTCACCTTTTATTTTCCCTTTCACAGATTCACCACTTTTTCTGAACTGCAAAGGCACTAGGTTTTTCTTACTTTACTAGCTGTTATCCCTGGGTATCAGAAAAGATGGACAGTAAGCTTTGCTCCTTTGGGCTAGCTTCTGTCTTCCTATCTGCTCAAATTCATTTAGTCTGTTAGACTGAATTTCCTTCATGTAGGCAGACCGTGTTCTGTAGCAGTCACTATAAAGTTCACAGCAAAATTGATGGGGCTTGGGTAGATGTGCACTAATGATAAATACTAGTTGGTTCAGAAGACCCTCAGAATAGCACGTGTGGGATGCAGATGTTGAGTAGATGCCTCCAATGAAACGTCGATCCTCAGTGGAGAGTTTTGATGCCCTTTGTGCAGAATATTTTGGTTGATGCCTCATGCAAACAATAAAATGTTTAAGATATTAAAATTATTCCTATTGTGCATAAACTAAATGGAAAATACAGAAGAAATTAAGCCAAAGAAGGGAAATAATGGTCCCATAATGTGTTTGTGCTGTCATTTAATGTTTGCATTTATCTGTCTTGGGATAATAATAATATATTTTAAGTAAGCTGTATGTTTTGGAGAGATAAAACAATACTGTCACTATGAAAAGAAATGCAAATAAAAAAATAGTGGAGGATGTGTAAACAAGCATCAGATAGAGATTTCATTTTTTAAAAGGATTGACATCTTTATTAAATGCTTCATCACATATTCTATTAACATTTGCACTTCTTCCATTTGCACAGTCTGCTGTGTAGGGTAAACCACTGGTAATTCTTGGTTTTTACCCAGAACTCAGATATATTTTTCTTCATTTGTGCTGCTGCTGTCTGTCATTAGTTTGGCAGGCTGTGCCTTAGTGCCCTTTCCTCTTCCTGTTCTGTCTCTAACAGCAGCTACAGCAAAGAGTTAAATCTAGCAGCCGCCCATTCCAGAGGCTAAATTCTTGGCTATATATCTCACTAGTAGTTTTTGTTTTTAAAACTGGTCAAACATGCAGGTCAACTTCTCTGCAGAGTAGCTGTGGTACTTATGAAACTGTCAGATTTTACCTTTTGAGTAGTCACACTTGAAAATAGATATTCTATGACCACTCTCCAGCACCTGTGAATTACTTCACAGCACAGAAGACCTGAAAGTAAATATAGTTGTTTGTCAAGAAAAATGTGAGAGTTCATGTCCACATAAAAATAGTTCACTTCCAGATCAAACCAAGAAGTTTTAAGGAAAAGTTCAGAAATAGTCAGTGACCATTTTGAGAGTCCTTCCTCTGAAATTAGTGAGAGCAGACATGATAATACTATGCTAAACAATGCATGCAATACAGAAAATGAACTCAGCGTACCTTCTTGTCCTTTCTCAGAGTGTGAGAAGCAGGAAAAATCACTTACAAAACTGATGAGCAGAAAGCACAGAAGTAATGATATAACTTGCTGCTGAGTATCACTGAGGATAACAGCCTGACAGAATGGTTATTGCATTTACACTGACAATGACCACATGCACAGTTAAAATAGAAAGGCCTATTATGCAAAGGAATCAAAACCTTTGTGCCTTGGAGACTTAATCAATGATACTGATTAAAAGGAAACTTGCCTTTGGACAGGTTATTCTATAAGTGCTCACTATGACCTTTCTTTCACCTCATTCTTGCACTGGATTTTGTCTCCTGTCTGGGTATTAGATCACTTAGTTGAACCAGTCTACCGATTCCTATGTGAATGACCTCCACTTGAATTCTACAGTTGCTCTCCCTTGTTAGCACTAGGAATGATGTTTTCCTTTTTCTGGAAGGAAATGTATCTCATATACATCCCTTTATAGTTCTCACATACATTCCTTTATATATCTCATATATGCGGCAATCTTCAGAACAGACTGTGTTACTAGGTAAGAATTGCTGCATTTTGCTTTTCATAAATACACTTTCTCCTTATCTCCTACCATGTACTTTCTCATAAGTTTCTTCTTGGACTATGAATCAATGTTCCCGAAACCAATTTTTGACCATAAATAGTAGGTTTCTTTGAATGAAAATAAGGGTGTATAACAGTTGGAGAAATAAATAGAAAAATAAGAATATTCTAAATGGCAGGTACAAATCCTGTCTGAAAATCCTACTCAGAGATTATCACCAGATAGAACTGGGGTATCTGCTGGGATATAGGGCCATTGTGTATGAATGATGACCAGAGAATTTTTTAGCTTGTTGTTTAGCAACACCAATATATTTCTATATGTCTGTGTCTGTACTGTGGACCCACCTAGGCACATTCAATTACATAAGGAACATGTATCTTGGACGATGGAGAAGAATCATGACAGAAAACAACCTGTTTAACAGAATACGTTATGCTTCTCCAAAACTTTATTTATCAAGATAGTAGTTAAGGAATGTTGACAGATTATATAGATAGTCAAACATAAACAATACAAATACAGATATAGATAAAGGTATACAATAAAGTATAGCTGAACACAACCCTGAAAACTGGATCCATAATGGAAAGTAGATCAAATTCTTTTGAATCATATCTCACTTCTTTTGAAGTAAGAGTGTGAGAAAAGTAACAGGTAAAAATTCAGTATGATAATAGCAGCCAGTAAAAATTCAGTAAAGCAGCAGCAAAACTGAAAAACAGTTAGATAACTGATTATGATGAAATGTGACCCAATAATTATAATAATTACCCTCAAATCACAAGTTCTGTCAGGCGAATTCTTCTCTTAGTTGGGAATGATGAACTCAGATAAGACCTTTTGACCCATATTTGAAATCATCTGAAACGGAAAAGAAAGGGAGGGGGGGCTGTCAAAACAGTCTTGGAACCTCATTCATTTAGGGGAAAAGTCAAACAGTACCAGCAAGTGAAACAGCAGAGTTGGGGAATTTTTCTCACTAGGGAGGTGAGGACAAATACAAGGGTTGAGTCTGGAATCTGTGGAAACACATTCAGAGGAAGCAGCCCTATAAATAAAACCATTTCATCACAATTTCACAGTTTACGTAAACCTAATTTGTTTTTTGGTTGGTTGGTTGGTTATTTTGAGGCAGGGAAAAGTCCTAGAAAAGTCATTCTTCTCTTTCCCACTTGGATTATGATGCACCTCCTTCTCTTTGAGGACTCACTGCTGCTTCTGTACTCCTACATTAAGTGATACCGGAGACCACTCTTTGGTCTTGTGACCAAATGGCAAATGTCATCAAGCCTATGCTGCTAAACTCTCATAGTCTCCAAAAGAAGGCAACTGCACCCAAGGTACTTGCTGTGAGTTGTCCTTTGGCAGTGTCAGCTGCCAAGCTGTGTCAGGAACCACTCAGGGCAGTACTTGTCAGCCTCTGCCGACGGCACTGGGGACAGGGCTGAAACGCTCCTTGGCCCTGTTTAATTCACTGTAGACTCACCTGCGACAGTGCACAACATGCTACAGTCACCCACGAGCTAGCATGTTATCAGAGTCTGAAGCAGAGACACTTGCCTGTAAAATTACAGCTACAGTCTTGCACAATAAAAAGCTCAACAAGCTGTTGTATGCTTCATGGGAACTGCATCCTAAAGGGGTGAAAACCACATTCAGTGGATTTTTTTACTGTTAACAAGTCGTTACTGGAAGTGCTACTTTTTCTTGAATAGGGCTGCTTTGTATTTTTATTGACCAAAAAAATGAAGAGACTCAGGTATAGGTTTCTAACTTTTTTTTTAAGAAAATACATATCTATCAAGTGTGTCCTCAACTGATGGTTAAGATGCCAGTCAAGAAGGATGAATGAGATGTTGTAAGAAACTGTGTCAGAGGGTGAGGACTACACTGATTACAAAGACAGTTTGCTTAAATTTTTTTCTTTAAGCAGCTCAATCCTGTCCTCAATTTTAGAACAAAGTAAAACATAGAAACCTTTTTTAATTAAAATGGAATTTTATTTATGAAACCCAACATGAGGGAAAAATCTCATAAAGTCTTGAAGTTACAATACAGCTATTCCACTTCTTTTATTTATTTATTTTTTTGGGGGTGGGGCGCTACATGCTTCAGGGAACTAACAATTTAGGGATCCTGAAGAAAGAAGAGCATAAGATAAAAAGAATGAAGGGGAAGATCTCTCAGCTCTGTGAGAGCTGGGTGAGTGACAGGATGGGTAGAAGCATGAATTAGAAAAATCTGTGTGTTCACTGATGTTGCCACCAAGGTTTAGAAATCCCTGCTACTGAAGCTGAAAATAACATGAGCACTGGAAAAGAAAGTTATCTCTGCTTTTTCATTGTCCTGAAGCTATAAAGGACATTTTTTTGGTAAAGAAAAGAGTTACTTGGCTTTCAATTACACAGAGTAGAAGGAGTGTAGCCAACAGGCCCAGAAAAGTGAGCCTCCCCCTCTATTTGGCAATGCTGAGACCAAATCTGGAGTGCTTCATTCAGGTTTGGGCTCTCCAGTACAACAGAAATATTGATATTCTACACCGAGTCCAGCAGAGGCCACCATGCTGACCAGGGAGCTGGAAGGAGCACATGGCATACAGGGAGAGGCTGAAAGAGCTGGGTCAGTTCTGGAGTTCTCCAGTTCATCCTGGAGAAGAGAAGGCTTAGGGGAGACCTTAGTGCTCTCTACAACTACCTGCTGGGAGGACACAGAGACAGATTTTTTTCTGATTAGGCAGAAAGAAAAATATTTTTACCATCAAGAGGATCAAATTGTAGACCATGTTGCTGAAAGAGAGTGTGAAGGGAACCACCCTG
Source organism: Pygoscelis adeliae (assembly GCF_000699105.1). NCBI lineage: Eukaryota > Metazoa > Chordata > Aves > Sphenisciformes > Spheniscidae > Pygoscelis > Pygoscelis adeliae. The sequence continues at coordinate 793,685 of NW_008824143.1, forward strand.
GCAGGTGTTCAAGACTCAGTGAGACACAGCCCTGAGAAAACTGTTCTGGTTAGTTCTGCTTTGAGCAGTGGGTTGGACTAGGTAACCTCTGGAGGTCCCTCTCAACCTAAATTATTCTATGGCTGTAGTATAAGTAAAATCAGAATGCTCTTGCTAGCAATGCAAGGTTGTACCCACAGTGCCAAGGTAGACAAACAGTACTCAAAGTGAGGGAAACAAAGTAAGAAGCATGTGAGAACTGGGAATTCCTGCCTTGCAGAGAGACAAGCGGCCCCATGCAAAACAAGAGTGTCCTCCCATTTACAAAACTGAGTGAGATTTGGGTCCTGTCACCTCACGCAGGAGGAGATGAAGCCAATATTCCCTAGGAAGGAGCAGCTCCCATCTTTTCATAGAATCATAGAATCATAGGATCATTAAGGTTGGAAGAGACCTCTAAGATCATCGAGTCCAACCGTCAACCCAACACCACCATGCCCACTAAACCATGTCCCTAAGCACCTCATCTACACGTCTTTTAAATACTTCCAGGCATGGGGACTCAACCACTTCCCTGGGCAGCCTGGTCCAAGGCTTGACAATCCTTTTGGTGAAGAAATTTTTCCTCATGTCCAATCTAAACCTCCCCTGGTGCAACTTGAGGCCATTTCCTCTCATTCTATCACTTGTTTCTTGGGAGAAGAAACCAACACCCACCTCGCTACAACCTCCTTTCAGGTAGTTGTAGAGAGCGATGAGGTCTCCCCTCAGCCTCCTTTTCTCCAGGCTAAACAACCCCAGTTCCCTCAGCCGCTCCTCATCAGACTTGTTCTCCAGACCCCTCACCAGCCTCGTTGCCCTTCTCTGGACACGTTCCAACATCTCAACATCCTTCTTGTAGTGAGGGGCCCAAAACTGAACACAGTATTCGAGGTGCGGCCTCACCAGTGCTGAGTACAGGGGCACGATCACTTCCCTGCTCCTGCTGGCCACACTATTTCTGATACAGGCCAGGATGCCATTGGCCTTCTTGGCTGCCTGGGCACACTGCCGGCTCATCTTCAGCCGGCCGTCAACCAGCACCCCCAGGTCGTTTGCTGCAGGGCAGACTGCCTGTTACAGCAGCAAGCACCTTGCTGCATGCAAGTGGCATCTTCTGAGCCTGCCTGCTCTGCAGCACCCACTGGACATAGGAGCTGCCTCCCTCAGGGAAACCTGTGGCTTTTTTACAAGGCAGAAGCTTCTGCCAAGAAATACAGCCACAGGTCACCAAAAAGTGTCACTCTGATAACAGACAAAGGCATATATGTTACAAAGTGTCAACTGACTTTGGATACCCTGTCTCAGACAGCTGTGAAATGGGATTAATGTAATCTTAGAAAACCGTAAGATACTCATCTGCAGCTTAGTTAACCACTTGGATATCTTTTATATTTAATGAAAACATATAGGGGTGGGGTTTTTTGTTTTTGTTTTGTTTTGTTTTCCCTATCATACAGTTTTCCTCACTGATTTTAATATCAGTTTCACAGTAGAATGAATTTCCTGTCCTGATGCTTTTTTCTCTCCATTGATATGGTGACTTAGTTGGCTGTAGGCCTGTGTACTGTAGCTGTCCAGATATGATCAGACAAATCTCACCTAAAATGCTATAAAGTGCCCACAGTTCTACTGGAATGGCTGGGAGTTACTGGTGTCCAACACCCCAAAAATCACAGTTTAAAGTGTCACAAGAGGGCATCAATATGGATTGGACAGCTTACCTCACAGCAAATAAATAACATGTATTACAGCAAGAATGGGTACATATGCGTGCATAAATACATGAAGGATATCTGGACTCTGTGCCACGTTTGCCATCTCTGTGCTCCTGGCCTCGTATGGGAGAAGTGCTAGAAAAATTTGTACTATACTTACAAAGCATACGGGGGCAATTAGAGGGTTTTTCTTCTGTTTGATTTTAAACTACATATTTTTATCCTGTAACAGTATGGCACGGCAAATCATGCTACAGAGGATTGAATGAAGTCTGCATCCCATTACTATTGCTGCTGGCTTCATAGTGCTAAAACATTCCCTGTGATTCTGATAGCTCTGCAGATTGGTGCAGTGTTCTCCGTGGCCAGTATGTAAAACACTGCTGCAAAAAAAAGTCTCTCCAATAAGAAAGAGTTTCTTTTAATAGGTGCAGCAAAGGTATTCACGCTAACTGCACTGCTCCTGTATTATTTTTGGTATGAGCTGAACATGTATCTGAGAGGTTATTTCAGCCTATAGGTTTAAAGCTTTAAAGCACTGTGTCCTTGAAAAGTCCTCAGTCTTGTCTATCTAATGGAAAACTTACAACTTTTATGAAAACAGTGGTGTAGCACATCTGCAAATAAACATGTAGGCTGGATGTCAGCCAACAGTCTGTGCTAGCAAGGTGCTGGGTGTCCTTTGATCCCATTTAGTTTCTGTGGGAACCAAAGGTATTTAGCACATTGCAAGGTTGACCCAGCACCCTTCAAGATAAGAATATATGATTCTTAATTGTAAATTCTTACTTCTTCACAGCTGGTGCAAGAAGTAGTTGCCAGAAATGGTTCCTTTCTTTCTGATTGAACATGGAATCTCATGCGAGATTGGGGTTAAAAAATAAAGAAGCTGGATGTTATTTTAGGATCTATTTTTCTTACACCTCATTATGACTCCGAATTAAAGAGAAATTGTCACAACTAACTTTAGTCTTGAACCATGGTTTGGGCACTTTCATGGAAGACGATAACAATTAAACCTTATCATCCAAAAGCAATACAAGTCTTTTGATGCATTTCAGCAAGACTGGACAATATTTCTAAAAAAACAACAATGAAGCCAACAAAAAACCCAATCTGCTGTTATGAAGTCATCTGGACGACCAGGACATTAAATGTCAATGGAACACACTGTGGAAAACTTCCAGTAGGAAAACCAGCACTCTCTTAGGAAAGGACAAACCAGCTTAGAGTAGTATAAGAACACTGACCTTATTGTCTTCCCATACTGCAAAGAAACTTCAGCATCCAAATTTTTTTCTGAAAATTAAGCATGTTATGTATCTGACTGGGAATGTCAAAATGCTTATTAACACTTTGTGGCAATCCCCAAAACAGGATGATGTGCAATTCGCATATTCCAAAATGACAGTCCTTTCTCAGTTGAACTTTAGGAAACTCCGTGTTGCTTGATTGCATTATAGTGATTTTTGGACTCTTTCTTTGCCTTCCAAAAGGGGAAAGTGGCACGTGCTTCTGTACACATAATCTCTCACAAACACTGTTTTGATAAAGCTTGTTCTGGCATTATTTTTGGCTAGAAAATTTGACCCTGAAAATCAAATCCCTTCCTGAAGGAAATACTAAACTATATGAGAAATGTCTCAGGAACAAATGGTCTTTAGTCTAATCTTTACCTTAAGATATTTAGTGTGAATGTTAATGTCCAGTTTTCACTCAGTGCTTGTGTTGATTTTAGTTTCATTATTCCTCAGTGAGCTCTTTTCAGAACTTTGTATCCAAAACTTGCTGCTTCATGAAGAACCCACTAGAAATGGAAGCGCAGACAGGAGCTATTAGTCAGGTATAGAAATTCAATTCCTTTGAGTGTGATCCTCTGGCTTAAATCGGATAATCACAGATATTGTGAAACTGCAGAAAAGGCAATTTTCAAATATGCCCTTTTCTGCAAGGTGAGCTGCCAAATAATTTCAAGAGGGAATTACAGTAGCTGCAAGAATTAACTGCAGAGTCATGCAGGCTGCTAAGCAGAGTGCAGTACGCTGAGATGGAAGCAGACTCTTACATAATTTAAATGCAGCAAAGGAGTGAGAAATAGCAGTCGATGAAGCTTTTCCCACATTATCACCACACTGCGGGTGTTTTCTCCTTATCAGAGCTGCCAAAGCAACACAATTCAAGAACTCAAATCCATTTTTCTATTAAAAAGATTCTGCTTAATGTATCTGTCTCTTGGCAGCTAAACTATTCATACAAAAGGGGGTGTGTGGGGTGAAACAGAGAGCCAAGCCAAACAACCTACAACAGATATGAAAGCATCTACAGTAACTGTTAGTAATAAAAAGCAATGAAAAATTTAAATGAAGGCATTTTGAGGATGTTCACTACATTTTGGGAGAGGGAATAATTTTAAGGGGCTGGTGGCAGGTTCTCTGCTGCACAAGCCTTGTGGTCAGTTGAGGAACGCTGCACCAAAGGAAGCCAGAGCAACTCCTCCCAGCTGATTAAAGCAGAAGGGCTGGCCTACATTTGCCACTTCAAATAGGCCATGCTGTGTACAACGCCAATGTCTTGGAAGGGGGAAAGAGAAAAGGCAAAGGCAATCATGGGTGTTCAGTGCTGTTTTCCACTCCTGTTCATGGAAAGAAAATAACAGAAATGTATCCAAATCAAATACCTCAGCCACCTTGAAGGTGCTTGCAGTTAATCTGATTTGTGGATGCCGCCCCTTGTTGTGTGACAGAGTTTTTTTGACCATGTGGAAGTGGCTGCACTTTCAATTGCACTCCCGGGCATCACAACCTTGTCATATTCCTGAAAACTGGAGGTAACAAACACATGGGTTACAGTCAGAGGCTCTCACCTGAATATAAGGTCTGAAGTTTTCCTTGGGGACAGCTGTAGATAATTAGTCAAGGAGTATCTTCTGATACCCTGCAACCTAGAAAAGTGTCAAATTATTTCAGCAAAATACATGCTTCAGAAGGGGTGCAGCCACAGTCCTAAATAGCTCCAATAATTCTTCTCCCGCTTTTTGTAGGCTGGATGTCAGACCATTTGTTTTGGAAAGTGTTTGTCTTTTTTTGAGATTCTGGATTAGATTTAAACAAAGGAGAGAGAGTGGTAATATTCAAAAGTGTATGGATGAAATTCTATTTCCTCATACCGTAATGCTTCCCCCTGTAATTTCATATATAAATTGTATATAAGATGACATTAAGGAGCTTGCATACAGGAGTCCCTGGGGAGTGCAAACAACAGTTCAGCATTGTTATCTGTAAAACATGAACCCTATTTGAGAGCAAAAATCTTCCAAGAGTCTTTTCCTGGAGCCAGTATTTTCCTGTTTATAAAACACAGTTGTACAAAACATAGCTAACAGCATTTGTTGCAAAGCTGCTGGCATAAAATTTCTGCCCTCTTGATACTGTGTTTAAGAGATTTACATGATATTTTTGTACACTAAGGTTAATGTTGCCATGTTCCTAAGGTTAGTGTTGCCATGCTCATCTTCTAAGGACACACAGAGTAAATATCATCCATATGACCTTCTCTATAAGTGTCCCCCTTCAGGGTATCACTTAGTAACTAGCAATTGCAGTAACAACGTTCACTCTCTGTAGAAAGGGGAAGTGGCAGCAGTGAGGAACAATGACCCACCCAGCAAGCTCATCTACTCAAGAGCAGATGAAGGTGACACCACCTTTTATGACCACCTCTCAGTTCCCAGCTTCCTAATGCAGTTCCCAGCGCAGGGATATGAATGTTGCTTCTGCCTGCTCTTCTCCTACTACTTCCTCAGCAATATGCTGCATGATATTTTTAGGGTGGATGTGAATGGACTGTATCCATCCCACTCTGAATATCAGCATATGTTCAGGCTGTGTTTCACTGGGCACGAGCTGACTTTTGTGTCATACTGCAGTCTCTCTACTTCTTGCATTTCTTTATTTTGAGGAGAGCCATTTTCACACGTGGTACATTAGATATAATTCCTTAGGAAGCAGCACAATTTTGTTTTGTTTTCACTTGATCCTTTTTAGGAAGCCCTCTGTGTAGATGAAGGGTTATGTCTTATAGCTATATCTGTAAGTAATCCTCTCTCTGCACATTGCGTCTTTTTAGGAGCGAAAGTAAGACAAGTGACAGTGAATCCACACAATAAATACCATTTCCAAATCCTGTAGATTTCAAAGCACAAACCCACATCATTTAATGCTGGTAGAAATCTTGGCTGTGGGCTTTAGGTATCATTCAATAGAAGAAAAGAAGAGAGATTTCATTCCTGCATACAGCAGCATATTCCTGTCTCATAAGGAATAATTCCTGATTTTTGGAGGATCTTGAGTGATAGAGTGGGGCATGATCATCTGGTCTATTTTGAAATCTGGTCATCTTCCTGTCAGTCAAGCAATGGACCTATATTTTAGCATGTTATGAATATTTTCGACTAATATTTTCTTCCTTTTTTTTCCCCCATTAAATTTTCCTTGAGGAGCTTGAAGATCCCTCTGTTGTTAATTGGGTGTATTCTTTTATCTCTGTCACCACAAATAGCCCATGCGGATATTGGCCAAAAGTTACAATGACAAAAATGCTTGTGCTAATGTCTTTGAAAAATAGCTTTGGAAATTATACAGCTCCTAGTTAATGGGAATCCGTATAAGGATAATCAAGCCCATTAATGAGTACGGTGTTAATCAGTCTTAGCATGTAAAGCAAAGACATGAGACATTAACACCTCGTGAAGGCTGAAATGGTTTACTGATAGAAGGCAGATGCACCCTAGAGAACCAGCGTGGAAGGAAGCTGCAGCGTTGGTCATGGCTCTGATGATAGGAGACAGATCACAGGAGCCAGCTAAAACTATTTTTAAAATGCAGTTTGATTCATTTTTGTGCTATTACCAAAATTTCTGTGTCATCAAATTATGTCAAAAAGAACGAACTGTGGTGAAGACAAAAAGGTTGATGTGTGTGTTAATTATGGATTGGGTTTGTAATCCATAACAAAATCTATTTTAATTTTTTTATTAGTATTCCTTAATTGCACATATTCCCAAGTGATGGAAAAGGCATTGAGGAGCTTTTGTCAGAAGCATTCTGGAGGTTTTAATAACTTATTAAGGAGGATTTTAATCTGGTTTACTTCATATTATAGGCACATTTTTCATCCTCCAAGTGGGGAGGAGGGAAAATCCTCATTTTTATTTGATTTCCTAAAGGTCAGAAGAAAAGGTTGTGCTTCAGAAGATGAATCTTTCAGATGGCAAAAATATGAAAGAGAAGCAGAAGAGGATGTGACATATGGTGGCTTTAGCAATTATTTTATAATTTATTTATTCTGTTTTCCTATGAGAGAATGTTGTTTTTTTAAAATACTAGCAACCTTAGAAATCGGCATCAGTTAACCACAAAAAATAGACTGTGGCAGAGCAAGCTTTTCTAGTACATGATGACACATCTCCTACATGACCCCTCAATTGACTGGTTTGTTTACAAATTTATTGCCATATCTGCTGAATGCATACAGCCATAAAGGCAGAAAATAATTCTGTGAAAAAGAGCAGGAGATGGCCAAAGCTTGAATTTTGTGATATATTTTATAGGCTTTACTTTTGTAACACACAAGTGAGCATGAATTCCTTAAGATTGTTTTCCCAAAGATGATATAAGACGATCTTGGCTTCATCTGAGAAACTGTAGTGTGAGCAATCGATTTGTAAAATCTTCAATTTAATCTCTCAGAAATATTAATAAAGCTGGTATCTACAATGGTATTTTTGGTGGTACTTTGTTGGTTTTCCTGAGGGAAAGGTTGTTTGTGTTTACTAATACTTACTAATATGATCTCTGTAGCCACAACTATTTTGTTCATTAAGAGGTGATTTCAATTATAGTAACCTCAAAACATTTTAAAATAAAGTGGAACAGACCTTTAGTCTCTAGCACATTATGAAAGGCAGGGAAACCTGTCAATATTTTTCAGAACTGAGTTATTACTTCAGGCCAATATGAATATTGTTGCTTATGCTAGAAAATATATCAATTCCTACTATTTCATGTTGTATTTGATGGTATTATTCCAGACCAAGAAATTATTGTAACTACAAGTTTCAGATCAGGTTGTTCCGAAAATTGAGAGCAGCCAACCATCAAAAGGATTGGTTTACATCAATGAGAAAAACTTACAATTTCTTCCCACATGAAAAGAAATCAAGTTAGTATACTACAGCCTCCTATGTAACTAACAGCAGCTACAAAATTCTCCAACAGTTTTATTCAAACTAAATACTTAGTTAACTGTGCTGGGTTTGCCTGGGATAGAGTTAATTTTCTTCACAGTAGCTAGTATGGGGCTGTGTTTTGGATTTGTGCTGGAAACAGCGTTGATAACACAGGAATGTTTTAGTTACTGCTGAGCAGGGCTTACACAGAGTCAAGGCCTTTTCTGCTCCTCACACCACCCCACCAGTGAGCAGGCTGGGGGTGCACAAGAAGCTGGGAGGGGACACAGCCGGGACAGCTGACCCAAACTGACCAAAGGGATATTCCATACCATATGACGTCATGCTCAGCATATAAAGCTGGGGGAAGAAGGAGGAAGGGGTGGATGTTCCGGGTGATGGCGTTTGTCTTCCCACGTAACCGTTACACATGATGGAGCCCTGCTTTCCTGGGGATGGCTGAACACCTGCCTGCCCATGGGAAGTAGTCAAGGAATTCCTTGTTTTGTTTTGCTTGCGTGCACAGCTTTTGCTTTACCTATTAAACTGTCTTTACCTCAACCCACGAGTTTTCTCATTTTTACTCTTCTGATTCTCTCCCCCATCCCACCGTGGGGGAGTGAGCGAGCGGCTGTGTGGGGCTCAGTTGCCGGGTGGAGTTAAACCATGGCATTGACACAAGATGGGATTTCTGTAGTATATGGCAATCTGCTGCCATTTTGTTCTTAATTTGTATTCTGCAGATGGACCCCTACCTTGCCTGTTCAATGTGACAGTCATTTTGAAGTGCAGAAAGTCGATTAAACTGCATTTATGAAATAGGACAACATGAGGAGACATATTATTAGTGTTTTGAACACACTCAAAATGGTAACGTTTCAATTCTGCAATAAGGTGATATACATACTAATGTCAAAAATACTGAACTACAGCTTCAGAGAATGGAGAGAACAAAGCCAGCTATGCAGAGTTGCCATGGCAGAGTTAAAGCCACTCACATGAGAACAAACTATCACATTGAAATTAAAAAAAAGAATCCCACCATTGCCCAACTCCTTACTGAGTCATTTTACAAATTCATTAATGAGAGTAGAGTTATAACAAAAATGAAAAGAACTGACTCAGAATAAGTGGTGAAACTGAGAGACAAGAATGGAGAGATTACTCATGAATAGGCAACACAGTATAAACTGTAGGAAGAAATATTAATTTCCCTTAATACATTTTTAACCTGTGGAACTCACTGCCCTTAGATCCTGTTCAGATAAGAAAAAAACTTATCAGTTTACTGCTGAAAAGAAGATGTAGCAACAGATCAGACTTTAAGAATCAGGAAATTAAACACTCCCAGTTACAACCATCAGCAAGAAAAACAGAAATTAGATATTCCAAAATGTTTGCCTAGCCTTCCTGTACTATACCCATCTGTGATACCTGTGGCTGCAATTCTTTGGATGCCTTAAAGTGATCTGACCAGGGCAATTTATTCTGTAGATATCTAAAGCAGTGGATAAGTCACTGGTTAGGTGTGCCCTGCTCTCCCGTTTGATTCTAGATGGAGACAATGTCAGCATAATGTTTTATGTTTTTTCAGCTGAATATCCCTCTTTTCCACTGATGCTGTTCTACCCTTTTCAGCTTCTCTCTCCTTTTATCAACCTTTCTCACTATTCTTCTCATATCTTGCATCATCTCTCTACCAATAATGAATAAATCAAAAATAAATGGGGCAAGTAAAGGTGATGAATTAGACAGAAGTCTCCCACCTTCCTGCATTTAGCTCTCCCAGTCCTGAGTCTCTCTGGGGAATGTAGGCTCCTCTAAGCACCTGATTCGAGGGGATTTTGATCTTGACAGCAGCCTGTGGGATACCCCACAATACAATTGTATTTCAAGAAGTAGCTAACACCTCTGTGAAGAGTTCTGGTATCATTCTCAAGCACACTTATCTGGGAACATTATCTCGGTTTGTAAAAGGAATAATTACAGAGAGAGGTTACATAGCTGCCAGTTTTATTAATTCAGTATAGTTGTGCTGGGATAACACTTCTTTAAGGTCCTCCTTTCCTTTACAAGGAGAACTGCATGCAGATAAAATATGCCATCCTTTATTAAGATTTTAATACTGGCAGGCCTGTATGTTATTCAAATCCCACCTCAAAAGATGTTTGCCCCACTTATTTTATCCTTCTGCACTTAACCTGTCAGAAGCGACTATTAAATAAATCCCAAGCATTCTTTTGAGATCAATGTGTAAATAAAGCTTTCACTTCCAGGTAAGCTTCACTTGGTCTGACAGAGTTAGACCAAAGAAGATAGGGTCTTTCTCTGTCCGTTTAAATCAAGTGATAAAATATATAGTTAGGTTCTTGAAGCTGCAAAATCATACCTAGTTTCCAAAAAATCCGCAAAACTTCCCTTCTTCAGCTCACATACATAACTTCAGAAATTTAGGTCATGAAAGTTCACAGGGAGATTCTTAAAGTGGCCCACAGAACTTAAGGGCAAGTAATCCCATTGACTTTACTGAGATTTGTGCTTCTTTTTCCTCTAATTTTTTTGGATAATCTCTAACTGAAGACACTTGCTCAGTCTTACAGATATGGTACACTTTGTGTTTCTAATCTCAGCATCATTTAACTTTACATTCATATAAAAACCTGTTTATGTTTTGTGATGTTATGGCCAGGTTCATCTGTGGTCCGGAAGAGAGAGAAAGAAGGACATCTCTATGGCACACAGCCTGGAGAATACACACCCTGTAAATGAGCAGGCAACAGCCCCTGTTACCCTTTCCTGGGAAAAATGGACCTGTCAACACTGTAGCTGCATTGCTTTGAGACATCCCATACTTCTCACATAACTTCCTCAGCACCCTGAAGAAATTCTTCTACTTCAAGCCCCTTTGAACAGGTTTTCTGCACTGTCATGGAATCAAACCTGCCTGCCAGCTCATGAAGAATGCATTGATTGGTAAATAAAAGTCTACCATCAATTACAGATCCTATCACCACTGTTTCAATCTGTTCTACTTGTCTTAGAAACTCAAAGGATTGCATGTGAACAGCTGCAATCATTTTTCTGCAAAATTGATCACAAAATTTTTTTTAGTCTAGCTTTACTCCCTGGCATATTAATTAAACTGTAATTGGGAAGATCTTTAGTGACATTTTTTGTCAGGTCGATACTGGCATGAGCTCATTTTTTAGTTTTATTAAGACTGGCTTGTGATAATCCTGATATAATTGAGTTGCTTATCAGGGGATCTTCTGCCACTACCTTAATACCTGTCACTTTGGATGCAGAAAAAGGTCCAGTTTGAATCCATTTGAGGTCTGTATGTCCAATAAGGGATTTCAAGACTTTGTTCTGGACTTGCATCCTTTTATTTCCTACATTCCATTTGGCTCACAAAATTTCAGTAACTAGTTTTTTAAAATAAGAAATTGATTCCTTTTAAGGGTGCAAAATTGCTTGAGCTAAAACACGCATTAACACTAGCCTAGGCTTCATTTCTAGGTTTCATTTCTCTCAGAAAAGTTAACTTCTGCTCAGCTTTACTTTCTACTGGCACAAACACACAGGATAAAGTCTGTAAAGCTATGCCTCTTGGGAAATGTAAATTGGCAAATGGTCTACAGCAAGTCAGGTGAATACCTCTTGTGCTCATGGAACTGTGCTAAATTCGAGCCTGAGCTCTCCCATTATGTTTGGACTTGGTCTTGTCTTTCTGTGGTTGTGATAACACCCTAGAGAGTGGAGAGAGGTCTTCCTGTGTCTTTTCCTTAAAAAGAAAAAAGCAAAAGTGATAAAAACACTTTCCAACAGCAAAGCTAAGCTTTATTTAAACAAGATAATTTTCTAATAGAAAAAAATCAGATTTTCTGGGTGAGAGAAAAAATCTGGTCTTAAAAAGCACCTCATGCTTCCCTGCCAGCTGTATCCCCTAAGGTACCTTCCTCTCTTGAGTCTTGCTGCCTTTAAGGGGCCACAAAGTTTGCCTGTTTGTTTCTGGATTCAAGTAAAATATTCTTCTTTATGCAGATTTGGCTCAGTTTTATCTGGTTATCATATCTGTTCATCTCAAGCATCTCCCAGTGTCTTCTCATGCTCCAGGTTCCCTGATTGCTCTGATTCTCTCTCTACACTGCAGGAACTCCCTTGCCTTCTCTTTCCCCAGGTTTTTCTTCTGGAAGACACAATCTCCACTTCCCTCTGCAGGTTTCTGCATGGCACAGTGAAACAGCCAGAACAAGGGGTCTCCTTGCTACCTGGGCAACCCTTCAGCAAAACCAAATGCAGAACTGCATTCAACATACGGTGAACAAACCAGCAAAACAGATTCCAGGCACAACAATTGTAAACACCCCCTATAACAACCAAGAATACATTTTGAGGAGGAAACCTTACTAGTGATCATAGTCAGAACTAGGTTCTTTCTTACATTCCACAAACTTTCCCTCACAGATGACTTCAATGTTGACCATAATATGGAATGCGTTCCAGTGTCCTGGAGTATATTGGTAAAAAGTAAAAAAAAAAAAAAAAAAAAAAAAAAAAAAAAAAAAAAGTAGCAGAGTAAAAAGTGCTGTAGCAGAACACCACTGATAAAAAAGGCAGTTCTTTTTTATTAACCTTCCACCTTGACTAGGTGTCCCAAATATAAGATAAGGATTCCAACTTCAGTCCATCACAATGAGAATTTTCTGGTTCCTCCCAAAATACTAAGCTTTGATAATATATCTATTATTTTGAACTCTATTCATTTCAACAACCAATGTCTTTGTTTTCATATTCCTTGTGTTAGCATCATGAAAGAGCTGCATATTCCATACCAAATGGTGGATTCATTATGCATATGCAATAAGACAGGTTTTGAGAACTGCAATGTAGGCCTATGACTTTCACAGATGCTGTGGGCTTAATGTATGTACAAGACAGAACTCCAGTGCAACCCTTGTGCATCCAGTGTCCTCAAGAAGTAGATTTACTGTGCCTGTTCAGCATTCAACTAATGCAGAGAAAATCTGATGCACAGAAGTGACAGATTTCCTTCCCACAGCCAGACTGATACATTCTTCTCATGTTTGTGTAGGGTGCGACAGGGAAAGGCCACCAAGGAGGAAGATGGCATAAAAGAGATGCTGCTGTTCATATTTCACAGCCATTTCTGTGTTGCATCCAGAAGGAAGGTTGTCAGGGCAGGACAAGAGATGATGTGTACTGCTTCAGCAGACTGTGCACAGGTGTTGGGCCACAGGCTCAGGCTCTCTATCCTAAACTATCAGACAAAAAGAGTCACCTAAAGCCATTGGAACATTTCTTTTTTTCTGCTATTTTTGGATGAAACGTGATGGAAATGCTTCAGTAGTAATAGTGCCAGATGCAATAACAGAAGCTGCGATAATGGCCCGTTTTTTTATCTTGAGGAAAATTCCAAGTACTCAAAAGAATGTGAAAATGAACCTCGTGGCAGTAATAACTGAGATGTGCCACCACACCAACAACAACCCTGACAAGCAATCACTCTACATTACATTCAGTAAAATTCCAACCTACAGCAGCTTTCTATTCAGATAGAAAAAGAGCCACATAAGTGACTACAGAATTTAGAAGAAAACAGGATAAGACGGGCAGATTTCTGGGAGTTACCCAATGTTCCTTCAAACTGATATGAATACCACTAAACAGATGAAACCAATCTATTATTTGTCATGTTTAGTTGGGCCAGGGTACAGAGCTCTTCTTCACTGTCAAGTTTGTCATTCTAATGTATTTCACTGATGTTTGGAGATTGGATGCTGTATGCTGGATAAAATTTTAATTTCAATTTTTCTAATTGCATTTCTCTGTTTTCACTTGCTCAGACTATCTTCTGTCTGTAACTCTTTAGTTTTTTCCTCCATGATGATGTATGTAAAAACAAAGTTAGGTGCTCTCTCAGACTTTCAGATTCAGAAAATAAACTACAAAACTGCAAAGGAAGTATGAAAATAGTAAGCCAAACTCGTAATTTTGTATCTACATTGGGACTGCAAATGCATTGAGCATTATGGGATATGACTTGTTGATGTGATGGAAAGTTGGAATTATTTCATCAAAGTACTTTCAATAGCAATGAACTTTGAACCTACATGAAACAAAACAACCAAAGTACTTTTAGTATATAAAGCTCAATAATAAAGTTTTAAGTAAAAGTCTGGTTTTGTCAGTTTTTTTTTAATTTTTAACAATGTAGTGGTGGGTTAATTTTGTAAGCTGAACATTCTAAGCCCTGAAAACTATTTCTTGTCTTTGACAAATGCACAAGATTATTATTCACTGAATTGGATTTTTGAAAAATGTTAACACATCTTTCACTGATTTTTAACAAAATGCTATATTATGTTCATGGGGAGTTTAGAAATAAACAAAAAAGTGTTTTGAGCCCTTCTTGGGAAATGAGTTGTAGTCACAACTAGTTTTACTATATAAACTAGTGTAAATTACGTATAAATAATGTGTCTCTGCTGAACACTATAGGAAAAAAAGATAAGTACAAGCTAAAAGTTTGTGATAATAAGAAATTATCCTTCTCAAAACAAACTATAATGCTCTTGTGCATTCATTATTTGGTTATTGCCAAGAGAGGGAGAGAAGGGAGGAAGGAAGGAAGGGAGGTAGGAAGGGAGGGAGAGAGGAAGGGAGTTCATTTCTGATGAGCTAGTTCTTGTTTGTTTTTTTTTACTGAAGTCTGTGGCATCAAGCCTGAGCTGGAGGGAAGATATTAGTAAGATTACTCTCGTCATATATCCTTAAATTTTGGGCTAAAGACAACACTGCAATTTTCTAATTTTTCACCTTGTACCCTTTTTTTTAAACTGCCATATACTGTTAGGGACTGCTGAATCTGGCAGCCTGATAGACATGAGGCTCCATGCTTCTAGGTCCAACCAGCAGTGAGGGCGAGCTTGTATTCCCAAAAAGCATGCATACGAGCACACATATACAACTGTCCTGGTTTCAGCAAGGATAGAGTTAATTTCCTTCCTAGTAGCTGGTACAGTGCTGTGTTTTGGATTTAGAAGGAGAACAAAGTTGATAACGCACAGATGTTTTAGTTGTTGCCAGGTAGTGCTTACACTAGTCAGGGACTTTTCAGCTTCCCATGCTCTAGGTACTGAGAGGGCTGCAGGTGCATGGGGGGCTGGGAGAGGGGCACAGCCAGGACAGCCGACCCAAACTGGCCAAAGGGATATTCCATGCCATGTGATGTCATGCTCAGTACATAAACTGGGGGGAGTTGGCTGGGGAGCAGTGATCGCTGCTCGGGAACTGGCTGGGCATTGATCAGTGGGCGGTGAGTGGTTGCATCACTTGTTTTTCCTGGGTTTTGTTTCTCTCTCTCTTTTTGTTGTTTTCATTACAATTTCTTATTATTTTTATTTTATTTTATTTTATTTTATTTTATTTTATTTTTATCATTAAACTTCTTATCTTGACCCACGAGTTTTCTCACTTTTGCTCTTCTGATTCTCTCCCCCATTCCACCGGGGGGGGAGGGTGAGCGAGTGGCTGTGTGGGGCTTGGTTGCTGACTGGGGTTAAACCCATGGCACCAACGGCCTTGTCCACTACATCCACTGGTCCCACTCCTGTGACAGCCCTGGTTATTAGGATTGCCCTACTTGTCATTGTTCCTCAGTGCATCTCTGTGTTTGTAGAGATAAGTCTTCAGTCACAAACCCAAACTCATATCTTTAAAGAAAACCCTGGTTAAAACATTTTAAGTGGTAGAGAATCCACTGTAGAAGTTGTTAAACTAGTGTTTATGTCATTTATACTCACAGGTAACATGGACATGCTGTTCCTATCTTAAACCTATCCAGTTGTTTCTATATTAAACCTATCTAGTTTGAATTTCCAGACACTGGATATATTACCTTGGTGAATTATACAATAGAAACTTCTTCTTTCAAATGACCTGTCCACAAGCAGCTACTTACAAAGACATCAAGCTATTTCATATTTTTGCTTCTCTACATACATCGAATGTGTTTTAATTGAGATCAAGTGCTGTTTTAAAGGAAATCTCCTGTCATCCCCACTTATGACACCTAGCTTCTTCTCATGACGCAGCCTTGAATTGCACAGACTGGACTCTAGATGAACCCAAATCTGGATGAGTACGTGTTTCAGGAGATTTTTAATGCGATCCTGTCACTTATGAGCATGCAAACAACAGGACCAGACTAGAAGTAGTATTAAATAAAACTTTCATCCATTTGTAGTGTGGATGATTGGCACCCAGCACTAGGTGTATTATTCTGCAGATTCACTGCTACAACTTGCATATTACTACTTGCCAATGCAAACTCAGACAGGTCTGAGTCTCTCAGTTTAAGACATCGGCACCTCATCCCCATTGGTCTCTTCCAAACTCATTTCTAATTTTCACTGCCCATGAAATGAGTACAAACATTTTTCTCAGTGGCATCCGCATCAAGGAAAATGCCTTATGCTTAACACGGAGCTCACTGTCTCTTTCAGTCAAAAAAGTTGTCCTGACTGATCATATGCAAATCCTGGTTCCCTAGACTTTTAAATCATTCTCTAAGATCTTTCTTTCCAGAATAGTTTTCCATCCTTTAAAATAAATGGTTTTACAGGTGACCATTTTAAATTAAACATCCTATTTGCCTATACTAAATAAAGCATCCCATTTAGCAGATCCTGATGTGCTGCTTCTTCAGTAATCCATCGTCTCCATTGCTTATTACAGCCTCAACCTATGTGTCATCTCCAACTCTTTACCAAAAGTGCTTTTCCACTCTAATCCAAGTCACTGATAGAGACACCAAATAATATAGAATGAAGAATTGACTGCTAGAGGACACTATTAGAAAGAGATTTTCTCAAAAAAAAAAAAAAAAAAAAAAGCATCCCCTCTGCCTTATAACACTTTTGGTATTTATTGTGTACTGTGTTTGTACAGTTTTATCCTGGTTTTTAAATTAAATGGCATGTGGTACCAATCCAGATGCCTCACAGGAGTCTCTGTTAATAGTGCTATTGCCTGTATGGTCAATGATTTACACTTTGCCTAATCTGCTAGGCTAAGTGCCTTGTGCAAAGTATCCTGGCTCCTAACTGAGATGTTTCATGTAAAAGTTCAGTAAGTTATGAACTTTCCATCCCATCCTCTTCATTATGGCTGGATCTCCTTGAAAAGAAGTATGTACAACTGCAGCTGATTATCAGAGTGGGAATAAAACTTAGGGGTTTATGCATTGAACACTTGGCAATGCTATTTTTTCAGTTATATAAATTGTTAACATGAGAGTTTTTTAACACAGTTATAAAGAGACATCTGTGGCTTTAACATCTGTGTCTGTGTCTCAGTGCAGGTTTGCCTGCAGGACTACTTCATGGGACAGACAGTGGAGTCTTCTGTCTGTGGGTTATGATTTTGTGAGAGTGATGGTGCTTTGCACACTTTCGTCAGAAAAGAAAAGTTTTTGAGTTCCCTAGGGCCTCAATCCTTTTGTGTTGAGCTTGTAATTCAAAGTTTACAGCAATTTAACAGGTTTTCCATTAAAAAAAAGTCCTTGACTGGCTTGTAAAATCCTAATAAGATATTAGAAGGTTAATATATTTTTGTTTGAAATTATTTGCCATTTTTGTGGGAGTGGCTGTATGTGCATGTATTTTTTTTTTTCCTTTAGGGCTCAATAGTACAACTACCTGCAAAACTATTTGACAGGAGGAATGTGAGCTGTTGCTTAGTTACAGTTGGTCCATGATGATACAGGAACATTTCTGCTCCATGGTTGGATATATCTCCCCACTACCACCTCCTACTGAAGCTAATAGGAAGGTGAATCCACCTTTTAGTGAGAAGCCATGCCAAAAGCACCACTTGGGATCAGAAAGAGATGGAAAGGAAAGCAAATCAAGGAATTTTCCACTCCTCTTTTTCTGGGTCTAGTAAGATTTAGTCAACCTGAAAATATTTTGTACTAGGTACAGAAATAACTCAAAATTTAAGTGGTTTTTTTAAAGCATTGAAAAAATTAATTGCAAAAGGGGTTCAAATTAGGAAGGACCAGATCCATCCTGTTTGATTCTCTGTCAGTGGGTTGCTGTAGGAACTTTGGGAATATGATCCCTTGTAATAATAACATCCTATCCATATAAAACATGTCATTGCAGCTTGGTTTCTATGACCATTCAGGAAGGTAAAACAAATATTGGTGGAGACTGATCACAAAAAGTCCAGACGTCATGAAATTCAAGCGAAGAGTTTTATATGACTTATTTCATCGGCTTTAGCTTTCATCCATGCCTATTCTTCAAACATAACAAATCTTACCTGCAGAGACTGAAGGAAGGGTTGAGGTTTTAAAACATAAGCACAGAAATATTCACTTGGTTTTCTGCTGTGTTGAATGAAATTCATTTTACCTAATTTCAGTGACCTAAAAGACATACTGTGCAAACAAGTGATCAAGCAGAGCAGTGAAGAGTGATAAGCACATTCGAAGACAATTTGTCCCACTCTCAAGATACGTGACCAAGACAGATGGGATGAATCATCCTCTGGTGCACCCTTTTTTCTCCACTGACTTTAGTGGGAGCCTCGATGGCTAATTGGACATTTATCTTGTCTTAAATTAGGTGAGGTGAATTCCACTCCAGTTTACCAGACAATCGCAGTGCAGAATTATATTTCCAAGCTGTGTATGTAAAAATAAGTTAAATCTATAATGTGGTGATATGAACAGTTTGCAATTCTGGCAGTCCATGCCTACAGTCCTGCAGAAGTTACAGCTGACAGCCTAAGATGAAGGAAATAAGACTTTATTCTCAGTTTCTATCATTTTCCCTAGGGAAATACAGCCCATCATAAAAGCATTACCAGAGATATGACTAAGAAATACAGGATTTAGAAATCTTTTACATTTAAGATTCTTCATTTACTTAGTAAGAACAGAAGGATTTTAAAGTGGATGTACTAACAGCAAATCTGATTTGTTCATTTTTTTGATTGAAAAGGCCACGTTTGACTCTTAATATAAGGTGAGACCACAATGTGGATATAATAATGAATAAATAATTTTATTTATTTTTAGTTTAGGCATGATTGTATTAATACCAGGAGATTATCTAAGTTGAAAAAGGAGAAGGGAAATAAATAGTAATACTGGTATATTCAATGAAGGAATGACGTAAACTGGGATTAAGCACACATCCACATAGGAAAGATGGTGAAATTTTATTACATGGGAAATAACACACTCATAATCCATTTATACATGTACTTTGCTTTCAAGTCTGTTACCCTGAAGATATTATACAAGGACAGTAGAATTGAGTAACAACTGGTAGTAATTTTCTCATAGAGCCAGAATAAAACAATTTCAGAAAACTTGAAGACGTCACATCTTTAGGCAGAGACTGATCGATGTTCCTGGTTTAGTTGAAGAGGTTTGCACTATGGCTACTTGTGCTATCATGATTCTGTTGATGAATAAAACAACCTCATCTTCATCTCACTTATTCAGTGAATCCTAACTTCACAAGAAAAGATTTTAAAACCTCTCATAAAGAGATACATAGAAAGACACTTACAGGAGTTCTTTATATATTTTACAGAGTAGTATGTACACCTTTTTCCCTCAGGTTATAAAACCAATCCTATTTGCATGAAATAAAGGTAATTTTCCAGATGATAATGATGAAACTAGAGAAAAGATGGCAGGGCCCTACAAAGATTGACATTTTGCATTAAACCATGTGAGAGGAGAGTGGCGGAGAATAGATGCAGACTATAGCATTTCCAAGTACTGACACATGCAAAATAACCCTTCTGCTCATTTAATCAATCATATTCTGCTAGATGAACATATTATCTTTCCAAGGAAAGAATGCAAATAACAGATGCCAAGGAGAAGGCTGAAATGCTTAATAAGATATTTTTCTGTGACCTTCTGTCACTCAATCTCTGTCTATATATACAGACACACATGTTAAAATAGTGGCAGAACACTTTGTGTAACAATTCCTTAGAAAGCTAAAAAGAGAAGGGAGTGGTCATGATAAAGGAAAGTGAAGGCAAAGCATAGGCATAAGTGCATCACTATGAACAACATCGAATGAAGTACATTGTGCAGCTATGAGCAATGACCTTATTTCTCCTAAGGTTCTGTGAGAAGTTACTGTAATGCAGGAAGGAACTGTCTAAAGTAGTTCATTAATTGTCAGACATTTTCAGAAATACATGGGGAAAGATATTCAGTGGAATATTCAGTAGTTATTTTTAAGAAAAAAGAATAGAGAAATAGTGGTAGTGTTGAATCCCATTGGTTCACTAGAAATAACAGAGTTCGTATAATTAGGCCCAAGATAATTATAAGGCAGTACATCTAAATGCAATACCTTCTGCAAAGCAGAGAACTTTTGTGCATATCAAGGAAAATGAGGAATTAGTAATATATAGCCAACATCTGAAATTACTGTGACTCGGTCAAAGCCAACTTAGCTTTGGTAATGTCCTGGTTTCGGCAGGGATAGAGTTAATTTCCTTCCTAGTAGCTGGTACAGTGCTGTGTTTTGGATTTAGGGTGAGAACAATGTTGATAACACACCGATGTTTTAGTTGTTGCTGGGTAGTGTTTACACTAGTCAAGGACTTTTCAGCTTCCCATGCTCTACCGACTGAGAAGTCTGGAGGTGCACAAGAAGCTGGGAGGGGTCACAGCCAGGACAGCTGACCCAAACTGGCCAAAGGGACATTCCATACCATATGACGTCATGCTCAGTATATAAAGCTGGGGGAAGAAGAAGGAAGGGGGGGACGTTTGGAGTGATGGTGTTTGTCTTCCCAAGTAACCGTTACGCGTGATGGAGCCCTGCTTTCCTGGGGATGGCTGAACACCTGCCTGCCCATGGGAAGCAGTGAATGAATTCCTTGTTTTGCTTTGCTTGTGTGTGCGGCTTTTGCTTTACCTATTAAACTGTTTTTATCTCAACCCATGAGTTTTCTCACTTTTACCCTTCCGATTCTCTCCCCCATCCCACTGGGGGGGGGAGTGAGCGAGCGGCTGTGTGGTGCTCAGTTGCCAACTGAGGTTAAACCACGACAGGTAAAAACATTGTTCTTTCCATTTTTATGTATGAAAAATTCCTCAGAAAGGATTAGGAAGCGTGAGTACACAAGGAGCGTAGGACTGATCTTTGTCAATTTGTTTCCTTGTGAAAGCTAATGAAGATTGGATGCTAAAATAGATCAAAATCCTGAGTATGAAATGATCATGGTTCATAATTAACACAGCAAATTCTTTCAAGTCTAGTCTTTTAAAAATCAGTATTAAAGATTTCCTCCCATTTTTCAATGACAATGTTGGTAACAATTGTGTGAGTTGATATGAAGTCAAAAGAGACATTAAATACTCATCAGATTACAGTCTTGTAAACCTCAATGCATAATAGAAATGGTAGAAAATGAGATTCAATGAAGACAAAGTGTTTTACACAAGGAACAGCTCTACTCAGCTGTTTTTCACATCAGCCTCATTTCTATATATGCATACCCAGATTTCAGTTTTATTCATAATTTTGGGCTGATATATTTTTCTAAGGCTGAGCAATTTTGCAAAAAACTTACAAGCATTTTGTAAAATAAACTTTACGGCATAGATGTGGAAAATGCATAAGGGTGAAGCATAAAACTATGCTTCCACAGTCAGTTAAGTTTTCCTCAAAAAAATAGTGATGGTTTTAACATTCATCAGTAATCAACATCCTGAAAAAAGCTACAATTTCCCACATTTTCCTGAGCTTTTGTTTTTAGATCTAGAATATAAAATCAGACATATTTCTCACAGTGAAACCAGATAATTGTGCATCTCCTGTGGACATTTCAATTTGCTCAGATTATCATCTGAATTATTTAACTGTTTACTGATGCTACTTACCACTTCATTTGCTATTGAACAGTATAGATACTGTACTTAAGTATCAGCAAAGCACAGCAGAATGGATATCCTCCAGAACCTTTTTTAATTTGAGAATTTGGGAGTGTTATGATGATGCTGGCAAGGATAATTGTCCAGCCTGCTGTATTAGCTTGCAGGAGGATTGTAACAGCAGTGTGGTGTGGGTGATTTCAGAAACTGCTGAGTTATCTGGTCCTGGTCTCTCACTTGCTTGTGACAGCCCTGCCTAGGGCATCCAGCAAGTTTTGTTTCTCCCAGTCATTGTTAGGACCCATCACCATTAATCAGTCACTGACATGCATACATAAAAAAAAAATCAGAAAGAACAAGGCAGTTCCCAAGAATATCTTCTTGGGAAACCATATATCTCGATGGAACCCTTGAATAAGACAATGAAATGACTGCTCTAATTAGTCAGTGCTCATTGCTAGTGCTGAAATTCTGTTCTACAACATGTAAACAAGAGAAGAGGAATGTACATCTCTGGTTGATATTTGCATCAATAGATGCAATCAAGCATATAGGCTTTTTATGCTTTTACATTTTCCAGTTGAGCAGTTTCCTCTAGTAAAGTTTGATATCAGTTCTTAATACCACTGGTTAATGCTGCTTTTTAATTAAAATGTTAGAAGATTTGTTCAATCCCATATATTGCCCCTTCCTCAAGAGATTTTTGTATGTTATAATATCAAATGCCTGACAAGCTAAAGTAGAGAAGAAATATAGCCAGAATTCCTCCACAATGAAGTAATTGTTGTGTTTATTATCCTTCTAGAGGTAGAAAATTAAAAATGTCAGTGATTACTATTACCCATCACCTTTTTTGAATGGGATGGAACCCATCTCAACCTTCCTGTTGCTGGTCGTGGACAACTTATCATTAGCAGAGGCCCTTTGGTAAATTTCCTGCATTTTTGCCTACTCAGGCACAACATTTAAGAAAGTAGAACCTAAAAGTTGTGGCAAGGCAAGCACAAATGCAAGCCATTTCTCAGATGAAGCATGAATGCTTAAGTATCCCCATCATTCTAGTAGGCTTTCCCCTGCTGAGTACAGTGATGTAGTTTGATATTCTTGGCCTTAATGGCTTAGCACAAGAAAAGTGCATAGAAATGCAGTTTAACCATGAAAAATATGGCAGTGTGTAATAAAAAGGAGGAATGATTTACCAAGTCTGCATTTCTCACTAAAATGACAACACTCACATAAGTAGAATTCACTTCTACAAAACAAGAAATAATTAGGTTTGGCTCTAGCTTGCTGGGTTGAGTCCCACCAAACAAAATGAGAGGTATTCCTTGACATCCCTAGTGGAATAACTTTTACCATTGTGAACGTCCCAACAAATATTCATGAAATATGAATATGACAGCTTCACTCATACTGCTGTACAGACCAGGAATAGTCAAGATTCCCTTGAACGGTGGTTCAGAAACCTTGAAAGGGTAATAAATGTTCAGAACTTTGCAGACGTCCTTTCAGATGAGGCTAAACTTCAGGAAGAAATGGTCTTCCACTACTGCAGTCCTGGTCATTAGAAGGGACTGCGTGGGAACCTTATAATTTCTTCCTATGTGACAGATGCAGAGGCTTCCTAAGGGCCAGCTCTGGAGCAAACTCTTTTTAAAAAATGTAATCTGTATTTGTGTTCTGTATCACAGTCATGTTTGGTATAAAACTGATTCATAACAACAGTGATACCATCCTAATTGGATCTTTTCAGTATACCCCCACCCCCAATTTTTTATATAAGTACAGTGCACATGTACAGTACTTCGAAAACAAGAGTAAAGACTAAAATCTCCTACACGTGTAGGAGAGGTGAAGGTGGTGTGATTCACGGTAGGTTTCCAGTGTTAACCTGAGATGCTGCAGAGGCTCTGAAAGGTGATGGGAAGAGGTAAAAACTTAACCACAGTAGCTTTGCTTCACTTATTTTCTCATACTGTCATGGTACAACAACAATGCAACTTTATAAGAAATTAGATTGGTTTCTCACATTTTTCTGGGAAGGTAAACAAAGAACTTCATATGTTTTCATCTGGTATCTGACCTTTCCTTGAGAGGAGGTCTGATTATATCTCTCCTTCACTACAGCTGAATTTTGCTGGGGGTTTCTGTTTTATGAAACTCACTTCTGTATTTATCTCTTACAGACTTGGCTTGTATGCAGCTGCACCTGCCAAAAAAGATTGGTTACAAAATTTCAACTTCTGCAAATGTCTGCAACAAGGGTATTATACTATGCAAAGAATACCTTACGTCTTCCCTTTCATCATTTTTATTTCTTACCTGTTAAAAGGAAGGTTGGTTTTTCAGATCTTTTGCTGAGCTATTGGTCTCTTCCTAACCTGATATTCTAATATGCATTTTTCAATGCAATTTTTGATGTCTACTAATTCGTTTTGGCACAGTTTTCAGTGACCATACTGATAATATATCACTTGATTACTTCCCTTTACAGATGATTCTTTTAGATGGGTTATTGTGCTGCCTCAAGAATGGTTTCTGCTGATAGATCATAGTAATATGCATCAGTGTGACAAAGGGATTTAAATTGGTTAATCTGTCTATCTATATTGCAGAACAGAACTAATTGCCTTCAGTTTGGAAATTCAAAATGCTTTTATTGCCTGTGAAAGCCACTGAAGCCAAAATATGGCTTTGAGGGGCGGTGCAGTCAGCAAATTTTGGAAGTGAAATGGAATTGAAGGTGCTCTGAAGCTTACTATTGTAGGAAAGTGGTTCTGTTTTGTAAATTATGTTGATTGACTGAACAAGTGAAAGTAATGCAACCTTCCTCCTGAAGGTGAAACTCTGCAGGCTGAGTGAAATGTGAAAGAGGAAGTAAAACGCTACCTCATAAACATCATGTCTGATAATATTTCCAGTCAGAAGAACTAAGATAAATGTAGTAAAAGAAATATAAGAATTTAGATTTGACAGGGAAACAGAACGTTATTTTCTACTAAATTGGAAGGCGCATATCTTGAACTTTGAGGTTAAAAATAAATACTGGAGTTGTATCAGCTACTGAATGCCACCCTGTGACTTCATGAATGACATAATTACTGCCTTTTTAAAGTACCAAGTTTTTTTGTAGATGGTTGAAGATTAAGATATTCAACAAGAACTTAATGCATGGAGTAAATGTGTGATGTTTGTCAGAAAATATAAGGCAATAATAAATTCCAGTAGCTGTCACCTTAGAGTAATTTAAGGAAGGATTAACTCTGTTTAGATCTGTCAACAACATCTTTGTTTACACTGCTCAAAAATCTCTAAAGTTTATAAACCATCTTTTTTCCAGAACATTGTTCTAGAATATTTTTCATGGGGTTAAGAAGAAACATGCCCACAGAGCATGTATTGAATAATTTCCTATTATGGGAGTTTCTCATCTGCCTGTGTTGAAGACTGAGTGCACAGGTTCAGTATGACAATTTATGTGTTTAATTTATTTTCATGCCTATTTGACTGTCCCTGGTTTTCCCAGAATTCTCCTAGCTATGGCTGCATATGTGATATTGTATATCACATATGCAATGTTAGTGTATTAGTGCAGCATATTACCTACACCTTTACTGGACTATCAGACTCTTTTCCTCTTGTACCTTATATATCCTTGCTATGGCTCTTCTTCTTCCTTTTCTTACTGAAGTGTATTTTCTCTGCACAGCATGGGAAACCACCAAGCTTTCCCATGATGCATGAAAAGAATACATTGCAGTCTTGTGACATTCTCAGAAAATCTTCCTGTTTACTCTTCTCCTCTTAGCCTGTGCACAACTATGTTTTGTATTGAGGAATATCTGCTAGCCACATATGATTGCCTTAGATACGCTGAGGAATTTCAAATTGTTCTACCTGCCTATGAATAGGGTTTTAGATGGCTGAAGGAAAAGGCAGTAAGATGCCAAATGACTTACATTCAAAGTGAACAGTCTATAATCACCAGTCAGCTGAAAAGTAATTGATGACACTTATGGGTGTACATGGCAAGGTTTTAGCAGGGGAAGAAGGGGGGCTGCAGGGGTGGCCTCTGGGAGAAAGTCAGCTCCCTGAACTGGTCAGCTGTCCAGCCATCCAGCTGCAAGGGACCTGCTGCAGGCCAAAGCTGAGCCAATCTGTGAAGTTCGTGTGGCCTCTGTGAAAACATGTTTAAAAAAGGGCAAAAAAAAGGGGATACAGGAAAGAGGAGTGGAAAAAAGAGTGAGAAACAACAAAGGGAATGCTGAGATCAGAGAACAAGGAGGAGAAACTGCTCCAGGAGCTGGAGCAGCTACTCCCTGCAGCCATGCAGAACCTATGCTGGAGCAGATTTCCTGCAGGACTGCAGTCTGTGGAGAGCCCATGCCAGAGCAGGGGAAGTGACAAAGAGAAACCACTCTGCACTGAACTTAACATCTCCCTCATCCCCTCTGTGCCATCTGGGGTGGGGATAGAGGAGTCTGGAGTAAAGGAATGAAGCTGAGCCTGGGAGAGGGGAGAGAAAAGGTGTTCCTTTAATGTGTGTCTTTTTGTTTGTCACTACCCGAATCTTTTTTAATTGGCAGTAAATTAAGTTAATTTTCCCCAAGACTGGTTGCCCAGTGACAGTAATTGCTAAGCACTCTCCCTGTCTTAACCCATGAGCTTTCTCCCTCCTGTTTTTTCCTATTGTCTCCCCCTGTCCTACTAAGGAGGGGGAGGGAGTGAGCAGCTGGGTGAGAGTTTGACTGTTAAACCCACCACAGAAACATATAAATTGTATAAAGACAAAATGAAAATGTGAAGGGTGCTCATTTCATATAGTCTGGGGTAAAGATGAGGAAAAAAGGAACTATAGGAAGTTTGAATTGTTTAATTTTTTATTCAATTATTTTCATAATTAAAAAAAAACCAAAAACAAAAAACAAACAAAAAAACCGAATAGAGATTCAATAGCACTGACAGGAATATTTAAAGCTATAAGGAGAATATACTTTCCTAACAGTGCCCAATCAACTTGTGGAACTCATTGCTATGAATGCTAATGAGACTAAGACCAAAGCAGGTTTATAAGAAAACTTAAGGATTTGCATAGATGATGAGAATGTCCACATTTCCATTGGAAAGGATTAAGAGAAGATCAGAAGAGGATGGCTGAAAGGATATAACTGTTGATGCTCCATGTCTCTATCTAAGGTTAAGGAGACAGTCTGAGAGTGTGTGTCTTCATACCAGCCTCCTGCAAGATTTCTTGTACTTTACTTTGAAGAAGTTTATACTGGTGTCTGTCTGTGAAAGGCTAATATCTCTGTCAATGTTCTGGTTTGCTCTGGTTGTTTCGGTATTCCTAGTTGCTTGGTGAATAGTTAAAAATTTATTTGCAATAACAGGATTAAGTTCCAAATGGCTCACCAGGATGATTATCTAATGAGAACAATTATTCTTTCATCAGCATGATGAAGTTATGAATGAGACTTTGGAAAAGCAAGTCTGGAAAAGGAATTTCACAGAATTTGGCAGAAGCTTTTCACTGAAGGTGACAACCAACTGCTTCACAAAGTCAGGGCAAAGGATGGTCTAAAAGGCTCAAAAAAGATCATTCTCATTCGGGACCAAATCAGTCCAGGGAGACATTTATCTGACCTGTTCTGTGTATAGCCTGTTTGTGTGTTTCACTACCCCTTACCATGTCTAATGACAGTATCTTCCATAGTGTCCTAATATCTAACCTAATTTCTTCATGTGCTGCCTTCAGTGAGTGAAAAGAAAAAATATTCACCAGCCTTTACCTAACAATGTTTCATATATTGCAAGTTATGTAAGGCTGTTCTTTTATAGTCTACAAAGGCCAGACCCTTCAGCATTTTCTCAAGGGTTGTGTCTTCTGTATTTGTTATTCTTGTGTTCCCCTGATTTGCCTGAATTTTATTTAAAAGTGTAGTGTCCAGACTGAACAGATTTTTTCAGATGAGGCTTCTACCAGAGAAAAGTACAGTGGAAAAAATGACCTCTTCTATCATATATATAATACTCATTAATATTCCAAATTAGGCTAACTTAAGATAAATTCATTCTCTTTACAATTCACTGCCCTGGCAGAATAAGGTTCGAGAACATGAAGGACAGTTCCATTCAGAGTGCAGTTTTCGCATACTTAGTAACCATTTTTAAACTTACTTTTTTAAAGAATGCCACCTTGCCTCATTGTATGGGTCAGCGACACTCACTTTGAAGGCTATTGGCTTTGTGTGTCTAAATAAGCCTAACATGATTGACTTTTAGAACTTCATTTAAGAAAAATATATAATCAGATTTTTGACTGAAGACTCTAGTTAAAGGAAAATATTATTTACTAATACACTAAGAAATCATATTTATGAGAGAAAAAACTTTCAGGATCCCCAAGCTTTCTGTATTTTTAAAATATTATGCATCCAAATATGACCTCTTCTTAAATTAAAAAAAAAAGTGATAATTTTTCAGCACTTTTCTGAAAACAAAATGACCTGCTTAATAAAAATCTTTATTTTCTCTTGCACTTTCTCTTGCACTTTCCTCTTCTTTGTCTCACAGGGCTCAGAGGTGGGAAAGAGATGAAGCTGGTGGCCCACAGTGACGATTTGTTATTATCTATCTAGGTTACATTTCTTTCCTCTGACTCTCACACCAGTGGAAACAGTGGTCGTTATAAATTCCAACAACCCAAAAAAAAAAAAAGCGAGAATTTTATACCTATATATTTCTCCAATATGTTCATCGTAGAATAGGTGCCAAGAACTTGGATACATGTGAAAATATCAGGGGATGTTATTCTGGCATAACACAGCCATGAATCAAGACAAGTTTTCTTCCTTCCTGCAGATTCAAGCTGTAGTAGGAATATTTCTGTACAGTTGTCTTCTGTCAAGACCACCGTGAGCCTGTACAACAGAGAATCATTTACTGTAACAATTTAGCCTTCATGTTTATTTCTATTTTTTGATTGATTTCCTAGAGAAAGAAAGTTTATATGATCATGCTGACTGTGTGTATATTTGTGTCGTCGATAATCTCTAAACCTCTTAGCCAGTGTCAAAAAATCATAACAGAGACCTCCGAACAGTTCATTTCCTACAGTTTCTGGGAAATGGGTAGCTGGGAAGAAGACAGAGACCTTGTAAACACCACCTGTAATGAAAAGGCTGCAGTATGAGCTGGGAGGATTACTGAGAGATTAAGTTATCAAATCAATAACTAACTGCCTTGATTCTTCCTCTTTGCTACAGCCTCGCTCCGGGTCTGCAGTTATCATGCATGGCAGCATGAGGGAAAGGGACACAAATTTGTCCATGTCTAATGACACAGACCTCTTTTACAGCTCTGCAGCATCATAAATGTATTTTGGTGAAGATTAGTGCAACTGGCATTTGTAACTTGATTAGGACATACCTCTGCACAGCCAGCCTCTTGCCTGTCTTTGGAAGATATAGATCATTTCTCACAGAGAGGGTCCTGATGGCCTCATATCCTACTGTGCTACTTAATGGATTATCTGCTATACTACATAGGAGAGCAGTGATTTCCTGCTATTCAGTCTACAACAAATTAGGTAGTAATTAGCTTTATAAGGCTAATGCTGAATGAGTGATATGAGATGAGAAAATACTATACATTTTAAAGGGTTTATCCATTGTTCTTAGCTTTAATAACCTCATATTGGATGCAATTTTCCTCAGGTATCTTATTAAAAAATGATGTCATTTTAACTTTAATTTTTTATCAGTGAAGTTCTCTGTCCTGTTTCCTATTTTCAGTGAGGAAAAAATGCTAAATAATTTAAAAATTAAAGATAAAGCAATGAGAAATGACAAAACAATGATCACCTTATTAAATATAAACACAGGGCCTTATTTTTCCTGCAGTGTGTTATATTGCTGCTTGTATGGGAATGTCCTGGTCTTTGAAGTATCAGCTATAAAGATAAGATTAAAATGTCATTCATATCAATCATTGAGGTAATGACTTTTTTACTCTGGCAACTATAATGCAATTTTTTTTAGAAGAAAGCATAACACGATTTGCAATCTTGAAGATGCAAAACTGCAAGTTAAAGGCAAACAAACAGAAGCACCCAGATAATTCTGAAGGTGTTTGAGATATTAAATGAAAACTGGTCACAGATTATAAACATTAAAATTATAGAACATATTAACATTATAAAACGTAGCTGAAAGGAGAAAGAATGACCTCACTTGAGGAAACAAGGAATGGAGAATGGAGAAACTATTTACAGAGGCACTGCTCTGGCTTGTGTAACAAGGTGAATATACTAATTAATTTCTTAGCACATCATATTAGAACTTCTCTTTTCTGCATTATCAGTTGATAAGGGTTATACAGTGTGTTACAGACAATGCTTACGATGTGCAACAGTGCTGTGAAACAAGGTAATATTTTACATGGAGAAACAGTACACAGATTAAACTACTTATCTTAATGTAACAGAGTCAGTGATACACATGACTACAAACAAACAAAAAGATAATTCCCATCTCCAGCTCTTAGGTGGTAATTATTAGGCAAGATGAATTCTCAGCTTTATAAAAGTGTGATGAAATTATGTGGCACCTTTGTAACCAAATTATTTCACTATCCATATTTCCCTAATGAAAATTCAAACCTAGGGAACCTCCCAATTTGTGAGCATGACATATCTCATCTTCCGTCATCTTTAGATATACATATTATATTTTCATATTAGTTCCATGGGAAATATAGGAAAGGCCTCTAGATATGTGAGAAATTCCAAACTGTCTAAAGAGCTACTATAGCAACCAAAAAGAATATGAAGTACATCAAATAGGGGAAAAGTGTTTGTATGAAAATATA
This sequence comes from Pygoscelis adeliae, assembly GCF_000699105.1. Taxonomy (NCBI): domain Eukaryota; kingdom Metazoa; phylum Chordata; class Aves; order Sphenisciformes; family Spheniscidae; genus Pygoscelis; species Pygoscelis adeliae. Next base: position 824,460 of record NW_008824143.1, read on the forward strand.
AATAAAACTACATAGGTTGTGTGTATTTCTGCATTCATTAGTTATGTCCTCAGTATATTCCATGATAGGAATTGCCAGTGCAAGTTCTGTAATGGTTTTAATGAAAATTTATTATACCTATAGTGAGCACAATACAAGTGTATACACAAGCACAAAACAAGGCTACAGCACAGGCTTTTCTGTCCTGAAAGATGTAAAAAATTGTACAGGGCCGTAAAGTACAAATAAACAACTGAAAAGAATCTGTCACCTTGGGGGATTCTTGGTAGCTCTCTGTTTAGTTTCTAAATACTCTGGATTACAATATACAGTTGTTTCCTTTGGGGACAGCAGAAAGCAATTTTTCTAATGATATTGTTATGCTGCAACTCCTCTCTGTTAGTGCTGGGCATATTCTTACTCCTCATTTTTTTCACATTTTCAATTACAGGATTTTTTTCTCTTTAGGTAGGAATAGGAAGAAAGTTTTAAATCTTTACAATGTTCATAGAAAGAAAAAGAAAAAAAAAAACCAGCAAGTTCTGTTCCCTCCATCAAGATGCTATATCGCTATCTGCACTTCTTCACAATAAGATAACCTTAATGCAATAATATAGTAATGTACCACTTCTTTTCTTTCATGTTTTGGGTCTGCTTCTGTGGCACAATGCAAAGAGGTGCAGATAACTAAAGCACCTCTAACCAGCTATCTCAGGTTCTCACTGAGTAATTCAGTCAAGGTGGATGGACATGTTAATACCACTAATAAGGCTCAATCCAGTTCTAAGCATCAGCTGATGTATCAGAACTAGCCTGTATGAAGCTCTCCATTATTACCTTGCTACAACAGAAACATATTATTTCTTCGTCTCCTCAAATATTGCTGCTAATCAAATGCAGTCTAATAAAAAGAATGCATTTTTTTCCTATAGCTATAGTTATAACAGCAAAAATGTAAAGACATAGCATGAAATTCCCTATAAGACTCTGTTTACTTGCATGTTGTCAAATACCTTTGCCAGGATCAGGTACCCCTGCCATCCTTTCTGAGAATCTACTATACTCACTTCATCACCTGGCAAGTATTTCCTTTTTTTCTATGGTTATAATTATGAGAGAACCTTTCATAAATTTAATATTACCTTACCAATGACAATTTTTATAAATTCTGCTCCTTTAAGTTTTTCAAAGTAATTTCTTTCAAATGCCCTATTGCTTTGAATAGATTAAAAATAAATGGCAAGTGGCAAGAGAACTAATTTCTCAACCATGCCAGATATTTTAATTATTTAAACACCTTCTCTTTGAAGACTTCCCTTCATTAGTGTACTGTGTTTTTGTAGCCAGATCTCTCTGCTCTAGGATTTATGAAAGACAGAATTCTGTATATTGTGTGTCTCACAGAAATTTCATCCTGGCACAGTCAATAAAAATAAATAAATAAAAACCTAATAAGAACTACTCCAGGTATTTCTATTGCTGAATCTCTTTTTCCTTTCCTCAGCATTATGGCAATGCCACCACTTCTAATGCAAATACTGGTTTTGCTTCTTTTTTTTGCTTCCTCTGTTTCTGGTGGTTTTATGGCAACTTGTATCATTCTACCTCTTGTGAAGAGGGCACAGAATCTCTTTGGATACGGCTAGGGAGAGTAAGTAATGTTTCTGTCTATTCCACTGGGCTCAGTTAAAAACAAATCCTGGATTCAACATTCATAGAAACAAGACTTGCCCGTGAGGGAGTCCTACATGACCACCTTTCCCCAATGCCTCCACGGTCACGCACAAGCAGCAGCTTCCTCCCCTGCGCTCCCCAGCCGAGGAAGAGCCCCTTGCATAACTCCCCTTCCCATGAATAAAAACAGGGAGACATCAAATCTTCAGGCTGGGAGAAACTCCATTGCACTGGCTTCACTGATCAACAACTTCTCCTGTTTCAGCCCCCCAAGGTGTATGTCATGCTGTTTCAAATACATTAAATTTCTTCACAAATCAAAACCCAGTAGCTGTCCGTTAAGACATCATCTGCATGTGTGAAATCTGAAGAGGCTCTAAGAGCCTTCCTCTGTGTGGGAGAAGAAATTTTCAAAAATAACCTTCCAAAAGTTTCCTTTTTTTGACATAAACCAAGGTGCATAACAAAAAGATTACCTTTTCTGAAGCTTGTAATTTTATTAGCCTTCATTGTCCTTTACCCTGGGGAGTAAAGATAATTAATTTTCAAGCTAAGGTCCATGTGAAAATCTTTAGCAGAGCTTGATATTTCATGTCAATACAAGAACTACAACATCCATGTTCAGAAATGATGACACCAATCAAAACACTGAATTTCTGAAATGACATATTTCTGAACAAGCAGCTGAACAAGGATAAAGGTTATGGGGAACTCTCTTATAGCATTTTTCAAGCAAATCCTTGTAATTCAGCATGGGTTTAAAATACACCCATTGAAATACAGCACTGTATCCCACAAATGGCCAGACTGTCAAACTTGGGTGGAAAACTTGTCACTAATGACCCTGAATGGAGGGAAAATGATGGATCTGATTGGAGTCTTTGTAACTGCTTGGTGCAAGGGCACATCGATATGAATGTGAATCAATCATGAATAGGTTCATGATTGTCTTTTGTCCATGATACACTGGGAACTTGCTCATTTGCAGTTTCTGTCCATCATTTTTTTCAGAGATGAGCCAAAGCAACATCCGGGGATAGGAGTGCTTCTCCTCAGCTGAAGTCGTGTGTTGTAGCTTTGCTTTCTGTCTCACAGGACATCAAAGAAAGAAATGAAAGGTGGACTTCCAATTCATATAGAAGCTGCCATGCATCCCCTTTAGGTGATTTTATACGAGTACTTGAAAGCCTATGTATGTGTTTGTTTAGAACTCATAGATTCGATCAACCACGGGAATTCATTCATCCATTGAGTCTGAAAACAAAAATGTTTCAGGCCACATGGAGGGACTCTAGTGAGATTTGACATGGAAGGGAGTGGTTAATTTTTTTGCATCTGAGATATTCTGAAATTTTCCATACAGATTGCAGGACATTGCATTAAAAATGCTCTCTCCTGAGTTTCAGTTTTCAGGTATAGAAGTCCAGCAGTATATCAGTTCTGAGACAGAAAGTAATAAGATTAGAGGACGAAAAACATAATTCACTTTTATATTTCTCTTGAAATGATGAAAATAACTGTGAGTTATTGTGAATATACATGGTCAACTTCAAGCGTGATTTGCTTATTTTTTGTAAATTATCAACAATGTGTATTTTTAAATTGTGTAATATTTTCTAAAGATCTCAGTGATTTATGCATATTAACTGAGATTTAAGTAAAGCCTCTTTTTGACATAGATGTCATTACACTTGAATAAGTGGAGATGGACAATTTTTTTTTTCAGAAATTCATCCAGCAATCTGGTAACAAACGTGGGAAGCTAGGAGCTTGGACTCTTGCTCTCCCTCCTACGGTATTCTAAGTATAAGAAAAAATAAAATACAGTCTTACAAGTGCTCTATGATCCTTTCTGTCCTTGAGAAGGATGGAAATTAATGAAAGGGGTCTTCCTTTTGTTTGTTTTGTATAGTATCATCTGGTTTTATTTGGTCAAGATTGTAGGACAAGAAGTGCATTCAGCTGTGGAAATGGTCTTTCAGATTTTCTGTGGGGAGAACAATAATCCCCATTTTCCACCTACAAATCCTAAACTGATCCTACTTGGCAGTATTTCCTATATAAAGTAGGCAAATCCAGACTTCTTTTAGAAGTCTCTTGACTCCTCCTGACATTTGAGGTAGGATTTATGTGTATTCAGCATTAACTTCAGTGGGACCTTGTTTTGACACATTCAGTCCATCAAAAGAAAGTTCAGCTGGAACACTGTGGTATAGTATACAAATGCTCATCGAGTATTTTTGCTCATCTTTCCTGAAGAAACTTGTACAGTTGGCACAGCATTGCAGAAATGTTTTGCTGAAGATGTGAACCTGAGATCCTCAAGAAATCCGGAGTTCTCTGAGCTCAAGGCAATGATATTTTTGGAATACAGCGATAAATACAACAATGTAACCCAAGTTATTCACAACACTTTGGGGATTTTTGCTTGCTTTCTTTTGTCAAAACTTAATGAAAATCTTTAACTAGCAGGTTCAACTCCTCTTGTCACAAATGGGACACCTACGTAGACTACTGATGGGGGTATTTGATTGTAGGAAATTTGTACCTCACTGAATGAACTCACTCATGAAATACTGCTGGATGTGAGTCAAATATTTTTTCCCTTAGTTCTCAGGTACTCTACTAGGTTTTTTTACACACTCTGCATTTGACACTTAAGTACTAAAAACTATAGAAAAAGATTTTTGTTTGGTTAGCTGATTGTTTTTAACAGCAAGGTTTATATGAGTTTAAAAAGTCAAAATTGAAAGTACACTTTACTTCAGCCACAAGAAGAATGTTTTACAGTGCCTTATTTTTTATTTGCTTGTGAGTTATGCTTCCTACATTTAAGTTATTTCACTGTACTTTCCTTGATTTGACAAAGAAATATCAATTATAAATTCAGAATGAGAGAACAAATTATTAGGAATCCTATGTGTGATTTTATTTCTTTTAGTTAATTTCTCTCTGGCAAAATGAAGCTTGCTGCATCTAGCCTGCTTATCTTGACAGACAGGGGCATGGGCATGTTCCTGCTCCATGACTGGAATATAGGTTTGGTCATATTTGGCAGACTCTAGACAGAAGCACTTTCACCAACAGATATATTCCTGACATACTTTATGTAGAGGCAGGCTATGAAAATGCACAATGGTTTTAAAAGACTGTTACCATGAAAGAATTTCTGAAATAAAATTTTGTGAGATGAATTTGTTAAACAAATACTGAATGCAATTTATGGTTTTTATTCTTGTGAATGATGCTTTGAAAAGCAAAACCTTCTATTTGCATTGTCTGTGAATTTGGACTGGTTTTCAATTAACCAAATATTTAAGGATGTTATGTACATTAAAAAGATATTATTGAAATATATAGAGAATAAATAAACTCCAGTATGATAAAGATTCAATAATGATGGTAAAAATGTTAGTTGCAAGGACAGTATTGACGAAATATTTAGTTTTTCTGCTTGGAAAAGAGCAGGTTTATGCCATCATACCTGTCGTGGTTTAACCTCAGTTGGCAACTAAGCACCACGCAGCCGCTCGTTCACTCCCCCCCCCACCTCGGTGGGATGGGGGAGAGAATTGGAAAAGCACAAGTGAGAAAAACTCGTGGGTTGAGATAAAAACAGTTTAATAATTGAAACAAAATTATGATAATAATAATAATATGATGATAATAATAACAATACACAAAGCAAGTGATGCACAGTACAATTGCTCACCCCCCGCCGACCGATGCCCAGCCAGTCCCCGAGCAGTGGCCCCCCCCGGCCAGCTTTCCCCCAGTTTATGTACTGAGCATGACGTCACATGGTATGGAATGTCCCTTTGGCCAGTT
>NW_008824143.1:832237-843145 GCF_000699105.1 Pygoscelis adeliae
CAGAAGGAGCTGTGCTTCAGTGCCAATCACTTCCGAAGCAGCTCGAACCCCTTCATATGCTGCCAATATCTCTTTTTCAGTTGGAGTATGGCGGGCCTTGGATTGTCTCTATCCCGGACTCCAAAACCCTAGGGGGCGACCTCAAGTCTCCCCAGGTGCTTTTTGCCAGAGGGTGTAGGGCCGTTCTCCCCAGCTGCGGTGGAGAGCACATTTTTTACATCTTGTCCTGTCCGGACTGGCCCCAGGGCTACTGTGTGAACTATCTCCTCTTTAATTTGTTCAAAAGCTTGTCATTGCTCAGGGCCCCATCTGAAATCGTTCTTCCGTGTCACTTGGTAGAGAGGGTTTACAATCAGACTGTAATTTGGAATATGCATCCTCCAAAAACCCACAACGCCTAAGAAAGCTTGTGTTTCCTTTTTGCTAGTTGGTGGAGACATGGCTGTTATTTTATTGATCACATCCATTGGGATTTGACAACATCCATCTTGCCATTTTATTCCTAAAATCCGGATGTCCTGTGCAGGTCCCTTGTCCTTACTTTGTTTTATGGCAAAACTGGCTTTCAGAAGGATTTGGACTATTTTCTTCCTTTTCTCAAAAACTTCTCCTGCTGTGTTGCCCATGTTGGGCGTCATTCAAAGATGAGGAAACTTTTCTTAATTACTGAGCATAGAAAGTTTGTTAAGTAACAACTATAAAAGTTTAAAATATACTATTTGATTTGACAGATTGAAAAGTGAGCAGACTAACTTTTCCAAGACTAAAGAATGTCTTCTCTAACAAAAAAGGCATATCACATGGTTAGAATGTTAAAGCAGAAATTGTGCGTTATTTTTGTGGTATCTTGTGCCTTGTGTCTATTTTTAGCCTGAGAGCATTCAGTGAGCAGTAAACAGAACAATTACTTACTGTAACAACTCATTGGTCACCTCATTGGAATAAGTATCATGAGATACGGCAGATTATCCATCACTTGAAGACTTTCAATCAAATTTTTTTTTTTTTTAAAGGTTCCTTCCTCAAATCACAGTCCTATGACTATGGCTATGCTTGAAGTTACTTGAGGTTATCACGGTATTTCTGAGCTTTTTTCTAGATTTCATGATAAATACTCCATGAACAAATGAACACGTCACGAAGCAATATGGCTTAACTTCCATACGAAAGTAACTTTGGGTTGCAAACAAAATAAGTTGCATTCTTCTAACAAGTGTAAAATTAGCTGTTCATGAGTCAGCACTACTATCTCTCCTTGCTTGATATGTGTGGTGGGTTGACCCTGGCTGGACGCCAGGTGCCCACCAAAGCTGCTCTATCACTCCCCTCCTCAACTGGACAAGGGAGAGAAAATATATCAAAAGGCTCATGGGTCGAGATAAGGACAGGGAGAGATTGCTCACCAATTACCATCACCGGCAAAACAGACTCAACTTGGGGAAAATTAAATTAATTTATTACCAATCAAATCAAAGTAGGGTAATGAGAAATAAAAGCTAAATCTTAAAACACCTTCTCTCCACCTCTGCCTTCCTCTTGGGCTTAATGTTACTCCCAATTTTCTCTACCTTCTCCCCCCCAGCAGCGCAGGGGGACGGGAAATGGGGGTTGTGGTCAGTTCATCACACGTTCTCTCTGCCGCTCCTTCCTCCTCAGGGGGAGGACTCCTCACACTCTTCCCCTGCTCCAGCGTGGGGTCCCTCCCACGGGAGACAGTTCTCCACGAACTTCTCCAACATGGGTCCTTCCCATGGGCTTCAGTCCTTCATGAACTGCTCCAGTGTGGGTCCTTTCCACAGGCTGCAGTCCTTCAGGAACAGACTGCTGCAGTGTAGGTCCCCCACGAGGTCACAAATCCTTCCAGCAAACCTGCTCCAGCGTGGGCTCCTCTCTCCATGGGGTCACAGGTCCTGCCAGCAAATCTGCTCCAGCACAGGCTTCCCACAGGGTCACAGCCCCCTTCAGGCACATCCATCTGCTCCAGCATGGGGTCCTCCATGGGCTGCAGGTGGGTATCTGCTCCACCATTAACCTCCATGGGCTGCAGGGGCACAGCCTGCCTCACCATGGTCTTCACCACAGGCTGCAGGGGAATCTCTGCTTCGATGCCTGGAGGGTCAAGACAGGGTCATAGCAACAATGCTGTTTTTCAATATAACAGGCCTTTAAGACATTTTTTCTGCTCTAGAATTAGAGAAATGGTCCCAAACTCATCACCTGTCCGATTTCCTTTTTCAAATGTCTTCAAAACATTCATAATTCAAAAAAAAAATTATATTAACTGTGTATTTTTTTTTATCCCCAGGGAATTACGAATTACCATCTGCATCTAGCACAAAACCTCCATTACAGGACTGCCTTCAAAATTATTCAGAAAGTCAGAAGCTGAATCCTGAACTTTATCAAATACCTTTGAATGAAGGGGGAGCAACTGGCATCTCTCCTGGGGAAATTTGGTTTTACTGTGGGTTCTGTCATTTGATCAATGGCTTTGAGCATACCTGAGCCTATTCACCTCCGTGCACTGGTTATCTTAGCACTTTTAAAACATATGTTCCTAGCAGCACAAATTCCCTTTTTCGTGGTACCTGACACTGTGTAAGCATATGCTGATCTACAGAAAAGAATTGCATGTTATCTGACATATTTCAAATATTTCACCTCTATTCCTTGCTTTAGTTTTCTGGATTAAATAATATTTGGAAAAGGTAAAGTGATGCCACCAAAAAAAAAAAAAAAAAAAAAAAAAAGATTTAAAATTAGGAAGAAAAAACCTTGTCTGAAACTAACGCCTTTGAAAATATTGAGAATGAGAATCCCAAGGGTAATTGATTTTACTTTTTGAGACACAGTTTACCTTTGCAATGTCACAAATCCAAGAAGTCTTCCCTCAGAGTGAAAGGAAATAGTTCAAAAGAGCCAGACAAGCTGGTAACAGCACATGCATTCCCAAATTGCTATTTCCCGCCCTCCCTTCAAAGACATCAGAGAGATTGAGTATGTTCCTTTCTCTCTCCTTTAAGATCAGTATCATCCATCACACCAACACAGAAACAAACTTAGGAATCCAAGTGTTTGAGCTGTCTCCCAGCAAATATCCAATATTTTTTTTAAACTGACCAGAAATGAGTTAGCAGAAATTGCCAATTAACTTTAGGGCAGTGAAAGAGCAGGAGGATTGTTAAGTATGAATGAATTCCATGTCCTTTTGGAATGGTGGAGTGCAAAAATCTCAGACGAAGGTGTAAAATTAAAAAATATGTACTGCAAAAAGCCTGGAAAAATTCTTACACCTTCTATGCCAAGGTATTTATTAATCAGTAATAACAATCATCTCCACTTTGTAAGTTAAAAAATACACTTTTTCCTAGATTTCGTGATAAATATTCCATAAACAAATGAACACATCATGAAGTTACATAATTAGTTTCCCCTAATTAATTTTTTTTTAATTGGTAATCTAGTTTTCATTACTTCAAAAATTATACATGATTTCTGTTTTATAATTGGAATATTAGGGAGTTTTTGGCTGGAGATGGAAGAGGTGCTGAATGTGCAGAAATGAGCTGATTAGGAAATCCCAGTGAGGCTGGAAAATAGAAAGTTGAGTCATATCTTCTACAAACTCTTCCACTCTGTGAAGGGGGAAGTTTTGCCTAACTGTAGATAGCTAAAAGTCAGTTGTTTAGGTCTGAGTTAATTATCCCAAACTCCATCTTGAAGTTAGTGGACAAAAAGAGGAATCTCTAAAATTTGTCCTGCTGACCTGTTTTGGATGCCCCTCTTTACAAGAATACCTCTGTTTTCTCTTCAATTACTGTAGTGTGAGACAAGTTTATTTGAATTAGGCAGTGGCTTTCTAGATGAATCTTGCTTCCTGTATGCATTACAATTTACTAAAGCATCACACAGTTCTCATGGCCAAGGTCAGAATGAAGACTGAGATGTTTCAGATTTCCCGCACTCTGCCAAAAATGGCAGTATGTGTTTACATTACATTACATGTAATGACATCCTTTTTGTTATACCACCCGCCACTGAACCATTTTGACCCCTCTTTGTGTCATAAAGCTCCCAGGAGCCCAGAGAGGTTTAGCGACTTGTCATTTAATAAAAAACACTGAAGAATTCAGATGTTCATGGAAGTCTGCCTTGAGAAAACACTGTTCTGGGCTCTATACCATAACTGAGCCCCAAGGAGAAATGCAGCGAGGATACAGTGAGAGATCTCTGCCACAGGTGATTACCAGGAAGCACACCCAAATGAAAGGAAAAAAAAAAACTTGTTAGTTGCTCTTGACACTCAGGACTAGAAATTTTAGGTCAACTAGGAAGCATGAAGGATAGAGAAGAGAATACAGGAATGAGGGAAGAGGTATGACCAAGGCCTCAAATACTTGAAGTGGCTGGGGAAGCTTGATCCAGCTCTACTTGTCATCCTGCTTTAATCAGGTGGGGATCAGTATCTTCTGAAAAAATAAATTTGGAAGTAAAGGGAACGCATATTTCTCAAATTTCAAAAGATATAATTTTAAGTAATTAATTAAAATTTTGGTTATCAACTGAGAAAATATACTAAGCAGGGAGAGTTAAATCTCAGATTTTGCTTCTGTACAGAATTTTGACTAACAGTTGCATTTAATTCTTTGACAAAATTGAGATGATTTTTGGGTAGTAGCTGCTTCACTTCTATGGACAAATTGGTTTCTGTCAGGAACCTCAAGCCATATAAATGAGAAAACAAATTCTGTTTAGTTTTTCAAAGCTTGTATCCCTCGCAGGACTAGATTAATGTGTTGATATAGAGTTCATTTTGATCAACACTTTAATACATTATGAGAGACTGCATGTTGCAAAATCTCTTAATGTGTTCTCTGAATTTCCCATTTATGAGGCAGAAAATGTTCCAGAGATTAAGGCTTTTCAAGTTGTATGTGGTGTTTATTTTATTCCCACTTATAACTAACATAAATGAAAAAAAAAAAAAAGGCTCGTGGTTTTTATGTGCCCTTCTGTTTAAAGCTATGGGAACATACATTGATAAATTTCTGATTCAAATCTCATTGAAAATTAGTGAAATCATTTTGCTTCAAATGAACATGGCCAGGACAGAATGGGTGGTTCAATAATTATAGTAAATGATTATTTGTATAGCAAGCGGTGGAAGCAACAGCAGCTATCACAGGTGCATTTTAACGAGGTTATCCCAACTCACTAGTTGTAAAGGAAGCCCACAGAGACAGGGGATGACTTGATGTAAATTGTTGATGTAAATAGACTCAAGGCATAAAACGTTCATATCTGCCCTTTAACTAGGCCTAATCTAACTGATTTTTTTTTGCTTTCAACCCAGCAAACTGATAAACCCACTTGAAATCTGCCCAGGATGTCCAGAATGCTAAGAAGTTAGCTGTCATGCCAGGTTTTTACGGTGAGATTGAAAAGCAGTTAATTTCTGTGTGCCATATCTGTAGTCAGCAGCAGTAGTGCAGCTAGAATATCCAGGAGAGTTTGGAATTGCATGGCCATGAATCAAGGCATACATGGAGCAGGGGATTCCTCTGTTTCTGCTTTGACTGGTACCAAAACCAGTGCTCCAAGGTCTAAGGTCATTCTCAGGAGCTAGTGGAAAGTTGCCTTTGTGACCTACATGAGTAGACAAAAGGGGTGCTACTGCCAAAGGGATCAGGCTTGTGGCTTTCATTTCCTCAAATAATGCAGACTCCCTAGATTGATTTGACTTTCCCCATTTGTCCAGCTCAGGGTGTAGATGTAGTCATGACAGCATGCAATCCTTGTGGGAACACAGAGGACAGGGAGGTGGAGACAGATGGGCTTTTCTACCCCTGCTCAGCGTGGACATGTAGATGCTACCACAGGGATACTCTATGAACTGGAGTGACCGTTACGGAGATGTTCAGGCACTGAATTGTCAACTAGTACTGTACACGCCTGACTGCAAGAATGCAGATAACTTCCAGGAGTCACCTGTAGATGCAATAAGCTCTTGGATTTACGATATTTTATATCAGCATATGTAAATTTCGATGATTAAAAAAAAAAAAATCTTGCCCTTTTTCACACTGCTACAGGCTTGTTATATCCCTTTATTAATCTTTCCCCAAACTTCCAAATCTTCACAGTAAAACATTAAAAAAAGCCACACTTTTCTTTTTTCATGACTTTTTCATACTTTTTCTTTTTTGAACAAAACAGTAAAAGCAAATCAGTGTATGAAGGAGGAAGAAAACAAGGAACATAAATTGAAGATGGTTTTCTTCAAACCTCTGGTTGATTATCATGGGGGAAAGAGGAACATTTCTTTCATTCTACAAAATAGAAACTGTTATTCTTCATATTCTTGGAGTGAAGAACCTTAGCCTTGTTCCTTTGTTTTCTCTTTAATGCCATTGGTTTTAGACAGAGAGAAAGAGAGAGCTTGTATACACACACAATGTCCCTATAGACTTAATGAATTTTCCGGTATTGGGTATATCCTTATTGCTTAGATGATTAAACTAACCATTTGAGATGCCCTTCACAGAGTGCTATTGATCTCATGATTAGATTAAAATTAAATGAATTCTTTTACCCTAATATCTACCAACATTCTCTGGTTAGCATTTGTGCACTGTTTATTCTCCTGCAGGCAACACCAAAAAATGGGAACTATAAATATCTTTCTCTCATGCAACGCAGTGTCTGAATTTTTATTGTATGTACTAAACTTCAGAAAACTGGAAACCTGTTTATCCTTGTAGAACAGCTATTTTTGAATGGCTCTGCAGACTTGTGTGTATAAAAAAGCTTTGTCACACTTCAGGGATGAGATCCTGTACTGCTTCTCCGTATGACCTGTACTAAACCAGCTTCCCTGGAAAGGGACAGCCAAGCTAGCATTCAAACATCAATTTAGTCCTCTGTCTCCTGGGTCATTCTTAAATCTTGTTAATTCCCACAACACCTTGAGCCAAATGAACCTGCCCAAAACAACAGGCTGCCTTATGAGTTGCTTGGAAACTGTACAATAGTCTGCCTTGCAACCTACCTGACCCCAATCAACAGGCTCCCTGTTCTGGGAGTTGTGGTTAACCTTAAGAATCAGCTTTATCTCCTGAAGTTTTTACTCAGATTAGGTCTTGCCCCAGAGAGACAAAGCTCTTACATCACTTTGTTTAAAAAATATATATATATTTAAACACATGATACAAAGAGCAAATAAAGAACAATGCACTGTCAATGAGATGCAAGGAACACATGCATATAATTCTGTTGGTCATTAAAAGATACATTTATTTAAAAGGAAGTCTCCAGCCTCTCTTCTGAAAATGTGACAGGTGATCAAATCTACTAGGAGAGAAATCCTTCCTAATTTACAGATTAGCTCAGTTCAGTCGGCCTTGCATAGAGATCCTCTAGAGTGCTGTACCTGGTGTCCTATTGCTCCCCCAGAATACCTCAAGTCTTCATCAAGTCCCGTTTTACATCTGTTAGCAGCTTGTGGATGCTTTTGACTATCTCAAGTCATCTGGATGCCTGTATGTGGGCAGCTGAATGGAGCCCTGCAAGTGGGATCCAACTCTGGACAAAGAAGTTTAAACAAAGGTGCCCAGGTGGTCAGTACAGGCAGCAGTCAGTTGGGTCTAGAAAGCAATTAGCTGACCTGCTGCTAAAGGCTTGAACTGATTTCCTAAATGAGGTATCCAGTGCCATTTTTTATACTCTTTCACACCTGAAAAAAATTGCACAAAGCTGATAGAAGTGACATAGGACCTACAAGAGGCCAGTATCTTTCCAGAACAGTAGGTGGAAACCACACACGATATGCTTGTGTGTTTCATAAGGCACTAAACAGCCGAACTGGGCCTTTTGTGTCTACAGTGCGTTGAATCCTCCTCTAGTTTTAATTGACTGTGTTGACTTAATTGCCTCATTAATACAATTTATACACTTAGATCATGTGTAGACACTCAAATATGTCTTAACATCGACCTGCATCCCACTGTACACATTCTGTCAAGCTCTTCTGGCTTCTGAAAAGGGAAATGTAAGTATGAATTTAATCAATAAGAACACCATATTGCCATTCTTTCAATACATTATTTTACCTCTTAAGTCTATTTGTTATAGTACACAAATCTGTTTTCCACTTTTTGTTTCTGATATCTAATGGTTGTACAGGTTTTTTCTGCTCTTTTACTTCTTGCTAGCCTGACTTTGTCCACCCAATGAGAAGATCCAGCCTATGTGGACTACAATTCAATTCTTTATATATTCGCCCGCACAAAATTAAGAAAACATCATCCTCAGGGGACTGTTAGAATAGATCAAAATTTAAAAGGGTCGGGTGTGTAAAGGGAATATTTTAAAACTAGTCTGAAACTTGTAAAGTGTATTTCTTGCAAAAGAAAGAATAAGAAGAGTTATTTCTGACAACTCAAGGATGTCATGCCCTGGAGCATCCACTAAGAAGGCTTATAAAAAAAGATGACCTTTGGACACTTCACAACGTAAAGCTACTCATAGCTTAATACTATTTCACAGATTCTGCTAAACCCTGAAAAAGGACTAAGGACCGGTGCACTGTAAAAGATGACTGAAGATGAAGAAATTGCTGGGTTTCCTAATCGGACTTATTGTGAGGATCATTTCAAGCAAAACAGTAAGATGACAATTTTTATCTTCCAAAATTTCAGATAGGTAATCTCATCAAATCCACGGGCAAAACTCTAGCATCTGAACCATATTCCCAACTCAATGTCATTGGAGGCAAGATTCTATCAATAGGAAAATACAGAATAAAACTTTCCCCTTGCATAAGTCTTCTTAAAATTAACAACCAAGTACAGCCAGTTAAGTGTCTTTTCAGTAGGTCTGTCCAGAGTATGTATTTGTTAGAAATATAATTGACATTTTACAGATACATATTTCTGTTTTTTCCTTTTTTTTTAATTGGCTGCAACAGTTCACTGGAGTAATGGCCATAGTCTTGAATTACATTATGGAAGGTAATTGCCATAGCATAGTGATATACTCCATTCTATAATCAATTATTCGATGAGTTCAATAAGAAAAGCTAACAGATGCCTTTGAATAAAGACAAGTAAACATAACAAAACACAGGTGGTTTGGGGTTTTTTTTCTAATAAGGTTAAAACTGATAGAAAAAATATAGCTGAGCACAATATGGGTGTGTTGCACAAGGCAAAGTTGCAGAGTGGTATCTCTTTCACTGCCTGCTTGCTATGCCTGCAAATAGTTATCTTATACTTGAAGAATCTTGTTTCAGAAGATGTAGAAACATTTTTTTTTCTGTTTGCCACTGTCTTCCTTAAAAGAACAAGAGATACTAATAGAAAGGGTACTTGTATACTGACAGATATGCACAGGAGGAGACAAGAGAAGAAGAGCCAAATAGTGGAGTAATGCAAATGCATTTGTGTTTTCTCTGAAATACTTCCATTTAATCCTGTTGGTAGTTTCCTTCTTCAACCACTAAGCAATAGCTTCCTTTCAGTCTTATTCCACTTTTGTTGATTACAAAGTGGTCTGTTACCCTAGTGTAAACTCTGTCTGCTTTAATTTCTTTATACTGTTCTTTCTTTTCTAAAGTTCCTTTATACATACACTTATAAGTATAATGTTTACAAAATGAACTTCTTTCCTTACTATCTAGTAGGCAGTTAGGAAATTTTCCTGTTTTCTCATGCTTGTACCATAAAACCAAATGAATACAATGCTTTGTTTTTCTTTTAAACAATCATCTACAGGATAAGCAATAGTGTCTTCTTCATTACAGTACTACAAAGTTGTTAAAATGTGTCATGGTAGGGCAAAATTTACCAGTTAGTTTTACAGGTAATTACTGAGCTTCCTGGCGGAGATCAACGCTGGCGAAACTTCCTTTCCGTTATCATCAGTGCTAAAAAGAGAGGTGGCACGGGAACAGTTTGAGAAATAAAGCACTGTGTTTTTTCTAGAGATAAGTACAAGATTGCCATCTGAGCCTCCTCAGTGGTACTCAGAGTAACCAGACACCAAAACCGGCACTGAGGCAGTTTCCAATGCAAAAAAGGAAGGGCAAGAATGAGATGAATACTGTAGAAAACTGTGTTCAGGAATGTTCACCACGATAAAAATAGTCTTGTCTGTTCTTGTTGATAGGATGCTTATAGCCTGTTTTCATTTACAAACATAGAAAACATTTTAAAGAGCTAAATTTATTATCGCTGAGAATTTCCTTACAAAGAATTGTGTGACTGTGTTAAATTTTTTTTCTGGAAATCTTTTTATTGCCATTTCAGATTATGTTTTGCATCTGTGGATCTCAGATTCATTTTCTTGTACAAACTGGAAGTTTGCATGCAAGCAGGTAACTTTAAGATGACTGCGTGATCAATGTATCAAATACATGCTTAGGGAAATGAGTGATGGGGAAAGAAAAAGGGATGGAAATTCCTAAGAAAGGATTTGTAAGATATGTATCTTCTAATAAAAGATACTGAGAAAGTCAGAATATGAATCAGTGTACCCCAAAAGCAACAAAAAGGAAATTTTGGACATTTTGGGTTATCTCCAAGGAATCTGTGTTCATTTACAGTTTGATGCAGCTGTGTGCACTTGAAAAGCTGATTTTAAAGTTTTTTCTTTTGATGTCTATTAGTGTTGATTCTCAGATTACTGTGTAACATGTACTTTAATTGCCTTCTTCCTGACAGCAAGGAAAAAAATTTAAGGATATAAAAAATAGCTGTATTCTGATCAACAAAGAGAATCAGGAAGGACCGGCTTGTTGCAAATAAGAAAAGATGTAAAAAACATAAGTATATTTTATGTGTTGAAAAAATAATTCTAAATAAGTGATTAATTAACAGGGGAAACACCCTCAGAAGTCACTGGATGAATAGT
>NW_008824143.1:843203-846904 GCF_000699105.1 Pygoscelis adeliae
CCAAAACTGAACTGGGGATAATAATCTTTCTGTCCTGTTGTTTGTCATGAGAAAAACATAACCTGCACTGCTGTGGGATTAAAAGTTTGTCTTGTTAGATCAACAACTGGAGAACTGAAGTGTGATAGAGAAGCATGAACTGTAAGTCTCAAGTTCCTTTTTTTTTCCCCCAACTTGAAGTAGTTTACTACAAAGGCCAAATGGTCTTTAACAGTGGATTGTGACTTGGAGGTTGACTCCTGGATCTGCCCATGGTATGCTGGAAGCCTCTGAGAAATTAATTCCTCACGTTTTCCCCCCTGGGTCTTGGAATACCCATTCTGTAATCTGGGGATTTTCAGAATACACAGATAGTGCTTACCATGTCCTTTTATGAAACACTTCTACTTATAGCACATGAAAGCACATGGAAATTGTAATACCAAGAAATGTTAGAAATTGGAATCAGTTAATATAACAAGACTATTTGAAGCACAAGTATATCCTTAGACAAATTACATTTACATTCAGTTTTGAAGTACTGAATATGGAACAGCAAAGCCAAAGGGCCTCTCTGCACTTAATATTAGGCAACAAGCAGCTTAAAAGAACATGTTAACCTTTTAAACCATAAAAAAGTGTTTTCCTTCGATCTTCATTTCATTGACTACCTTTACTTTTTCTATTTTATTTTCTTCCCCTCTTTTTTTCCTTTTTTCTTTTTCAATTGTAATAAGAACACAGAATAAAGAGTTTGGTCTTGACTTACAAATCTACAATATTAAGTAGATTCAAAATCAGGCAGCACAATTACGCCCACCCTTCCTTGAAGCGATCCTACTGTGCAAGGAAGGAACATTGCTGTAGTGACATGGATTTATACTTGTGTCTCATCCTTTTCGGTTTGGTGGACGATCACTGGTCAAGACTTGTAAAGACTGACTTCTCTTATACCCGCTATATGATAATCATGCCCCAAATGTGACTTTGTTGTTCACTGGAAAATAGACCCCAATCTCAGTGTTTCCCAGACTTGCTTTGCTTTTAGTTTGCCAATATTCTGAAAAGCTGGTCTGGAAAACACCTCACTGAGAATTGTTTCTTTTGGAAAAGAGCATGCTTTGTGGTTGTCAGATCAGATTAAGATCGTCACAGACTAGACAAGTCAGAATTAAAAAACAACAGGTTAACACAGTGAAGGCTTAAGTTCTTGACTGCAAAGTAGGAAACTGATGTAAGAAATGTACACAAAAAAGAGACTGTGTATTTCAATGTCTGAACCAAATCTCTGTAACCTGTCATTTAGATATTTCTTAAAAGTAGCTTCCCAGAGCTGACTTAGTCTGAGCTACCATTATTCTAACTATTGTTGAGGGCTATTAGAGTGCTATTAATGCTTAAGGAATTTCTGTTCATTCCAGTTTTTCTTTCCTCCTTACTAGATTAAATTAACAAATCTTGCAGTTTTAGTAGTTTGAATTTAGAATCCTGTAAAAAAAATCTAATGAAATATAGTGTCCAGCTGAGCAGAAATATGCACACAGTATCTATCATAAGTTGATTTCTTACATTAAGATCCGCTTCCTAGCAGGGAAAGCTGATGCACTTGAAATCCTTCTGACTGTCCTATTTCCAGACAATTTGTCTTAACCTACAAACCTATTTAAGGCTTCCTGTAACTGGGAATTGTAATATTGCAAAAAATATATACTATACACAATTTTTTGTGCTTTTGTGATACAAAATATTTTGATTTCTAGAGAGATTCCATGAAGTATAATAATACAAATGAAAAATTTACTGCTGGCTGAAGTGCCTCACTTTCCTTTATTTGTGATTTGGAGAAGTTAAGGCTCTCACACATTCCCTCTGACACATGCCGCAGTTTGGCTGCACGCTGTTCCATAAGGCCTTGATTTGCTTTCAAGTCCACTCAACTATAAGCTGTTGACGCTACCTCTTTCTGTCATCCAAGACATTGATGACACATTCTTCGCTTTGTAAACTCTAGTTTAACAAATTCGAATTAGTGGCTTTATTTTCAGTAGAGAACATAGCTAAACAACCAAAACTTCAATTGCCTGATCCCTACAATGGCATAATGTTCCCATTATGTGACAAAAACTGCTGCTTGCAAAATGTTAACATTTTTGCTAAAAGCAAAGCAAAGAAAAAGAATGCAAAAGCATCATCCTATTTCTTTCTTTCCTTCCCTGTTTGGAATAATCCTTCCTAAACCTGCTGTTTGATGCATTGATGCAAAACTCAGATATGTTGTCAAAACTGAATGAGATTTTTTGACCTGTTCAATTTGTTCAACATGCTTATTTCCTGGCTGTTTGTTTTTTGTTTTGGTTGTTGGTTTTTTGTTGTTTTTTTTTTTTAATGCAGAAGTCCCAACTTTTATAATGGCAGTTATAATGTTGCTGAAACATGGGATAGTAGCATACCAATCCTGTCAAGAAAATTCTAGTCCTAGGCACTTGCCAGTTAATACTGGCATTACCTGTAGCAAAACATGTTGTGTTCCTTGGTACTTCCTCTACAGTCCTACTCTTAAGTGAACTGCTTCACCCACTCCTGGTTGGCATTTGGATACTTTACAATCAGACTCACCTCTCAATGTTTCTATAACAAAATTTCCATAGGCCTTCTGTGATCCTCCCAGGTGTTGCTTAAAATAGAAATATTGAATGTAGGCAGGAGTCTACATTAATTTGATCAGTCTCTGGAAGATATTTCCTGTATTAATTAGTCAAAAACGTAAGAAGTTGAATCAGAAAAAGTCCTATACTTGTGCTAGATCCTCTCTCTTCTTCTGCATTGTGACCCAAGGGGATCTGGCAGTATCTCTTCCTCAAATCCAAGGTGTGAGATAACATATGCAACACACTAAATAGAGCACGATATCTATCCCAGGCATTGGATTTGCATCAGTCATGATGAATTGTTAAGCTTCCTGGTGCCTCTGGAGATCATAGGCTTCAGCTCCCACTCATACTGTTATTTTTATTTAAGGACTGTAATAACAGCAACAGAAAGCCAGGGGCTTTCAGACTGCAGTAACATCTAATTCTAACTTACTCTACCTGTCCAATGATCTACGCTCACATTTTAGCAGTGATTTGATATACCTAAGCGGCCACCACTTGGGATTACAAAAAAAAATTATTTGAACAATTTTGTTACGTGGGGTGGGCTTACTTGAATACTGTGTTCAGTTTTGGGCCCCTCACTACAAGAAGGACGTCAAGGTGCTGAAGCATGTCCAGAGAAGGGCAACGAAGATGGTGAAGGGTCTGGAGAAAAAGTCTTCTGAGGAGCGGCTGAGAGAACAGGGGTTCTTTAGTCTGGAGAAAAGGAGGCTCAGGGGAGACCTTATCGCGCTCTACAACTACCTGAAAGGAGGTTGTAGCGAGGTGGGTGTCGGTCTCTTCTCCCAAGTAACTAGCGATAGGACGAGAAGAAATGGCCTCAAGTTGCGCCAGGGGAGGTTTAGGTTGGACGTGAGGAAAAATGTCTTTACTGAAAGAGTGGTAAACATTGAACCAAGCTGCCCAGGGAAGTGGTGGATTCCCCATCCCTGGAAGTATTTAAAAGACGTGTAGATGAGGCGCTTAGGGACATGGTTTAGTGGGCATGGTGGTGTTGGGTTGATGGTTGGACTCGATGATCTTAGAGGTCTCTTCCAACCTTAATGATTCTATGATTCTATGATTCTA
>NW_008824143.1:849555-868872 GCF_000699105.1 Pygoscelis adeliae
CTCTACAACTACCTGAAAGGAGGCTGTAGCGAGGTGGGTGTTGGTCTCTTCTCCCAAGTAACTAGCGATAGGACGAGAGGAAATGGCCTCAAGTTGCACCAGGGGAGGTTTAGATTGGATGTGAGGAAAAATTTCTTTACTGAAAAAGTGGTTAAGCATTGGAACAGTCTGCCCAGGGAAGTGGTGGATTCCCCATCCCTGGAAGTATTTAAAAGACGTGTAGATGAGGCGCTTAGGGACATGGTTTAGTGGGCATGGTGGTGTTGGGTTGATGGTTGGACTCGATGATCTTGGAGGTCTCTTCCAACCTTAATGATTCTAATGATTCTAATGATTTAGTGGTGGACTTGGCAGTGCTATGTTTATGGTTGGACTCAATGATCTTAAAGGTCTTTTCCAATCTAAACAATTCTATGATTCTATGATTCTACTTAACAATACAGAGGCATAAACTCTTGCTTTTCAGTGGAATCAGGTTTTTCCTGCACATTTGTGTTTTCAAGGAAATGTGAAGAAGAAAAAAGTCCCATCCTTCTTCCTGGCCTTCAGTGCAAAAGCCTATTGGTAGGGAGATCTGGTGATTTCTTTTTCATAGGTGAATCTATTATGAATTTGTGTGGACGCCCTTGGTTTGTAGAAATAGCTTTGCTGCATGGTCTTCGTATATTGCAAGTATTAATTTTGTAAGTGCCTTTGCATGACCCTGCAGAGTTTTCCAGACATCTTGTACTCAGTTCTCTTCTCCTAGGTTTAGGGTTAACACCTAAGCATAGGTAAAGTTGGGTGAGTTAAATCTCACTTTTAGTTGTCGCAGGCCTGTGGCATACAATATCCTTGTATTCTGTATTGACTCATTGCGGGATGCTTAGAAGATGAGACATGCATTGCAGAGCTTCACGGTATTGCAAAAAGCTCTATCTACTCAATGTTGATAGTTTCAGTAGCCAATATTTTTGGCTATTTTTCTATAAAACACCATGTACTATGTATATCAATCCAAACTCACTGATTAGGAAAGCACAGGTTTCTCTTCTTGCCTGTTATCACAGTTGCCCCTAATTAAACCTACACTGTTTGAACCTACTGAGCACTGTCCTGTATCATTTGATCAGCTAGACACTTGTGTCTTTTCATTAGTTTTGTGGTCACCTGCTTTCTTGATCTGCTGCTCCTCTTAACCTTTTCTAGTTTAAAGGCAGGCTAAAAGATGCAAGGATGGTTAATTTAGGTCCCAATTAAGTCTAGCTTCCTTCGATTCCTGTGGAGTACTGATCTCTCATTAATCTCTCTTTCATCTTGACTTCTATACCTCCCTTAGGTGATGACCCAGAAAAGGGATCTTTGGGCAGAGATGCTTAGGCCTGTGTGAATTCAGCTGTGAGAGGTAGCAAATATTGTTCCACTGGAGATATAATGCCAGAAAAATATGGTATGCACAGGTACTTGCAGAAAAGGCTGAGACACTAAAATAATAATGGAGATACTGTTTTCTTAAGGAAAAGAAATGGTGGGAAGAAAATTCATCAGGCAACATAGTAGGAAATGTTCTTTAAGATGATTTTTTTCATCAGTGGCCATATATTGTTTTAAAAAATCTTAGAAACTCCATAATTCTATAACACATGAAATCATGTACCATCTGCCATAGGAATCATTCTATATCATATATCTATAGCATTTGATTTCTGTGTGAACTGAATAGCAAAAATACACAGAATTGTTTCTGCCATGAAATGAAGATTGCTGGACCGACTTGGGTCAGGGCAGTATTCTGAAAATGTTCATCATTGTTGACTCAAGCTTAGTGAGATTGTGTGGCAAGCCTCAGTAGTTTGGATTTAACATTGAAAGGATGTATTGAAAGCAGTATAGCATACTTCTTTTTAAACCAGATATGCTCCAGAAAACACTAAACTTTCTGGATATGCTGAAATATTTGCTGATGTCTGATATCTTTGCAATACGATCTGGCATCAGATGATTCCTCAAAAATGATTTAATTATTTTTGAACAGTCATCCCAAAACTTTGTATGTGCATTTTTTGGCAAAACACCAAAATAGCTGGAGAAACTAGACAGTTCCTCAGAGGAAAGGGACATCTTCTCAGGAAATTCAGTTTGCAGTCATACTCAGCTTTTGACAAGCAATTACCAGGAATAATATATAAATTAAAAGCATATAGTGAAAGCATGATAGCAGTTGTGTATGCTGATGACTCTGAACTATTTTTCATCTGAAGTTCACATACTGTCTTTTAAATATTAGCCCTAATGACAGGGAAGAATTCTATCTGATGGGGATCATGGGATGATGTACAGTCAGTGTTACTAATTAAATAAGTTTAATTATTTTAAAATTTAATTACTAATTTCAAAGGCAAGACACCTGAGCTAAGAAACTAATGTGTGGTTAGACAGAGGAGTTTAAACTGGATCTGATCACAGACATTTTATAAATGATGCAGTCCTGGAATTAAAGTCATTAAACAGTGAGTTTGGAGTGTTGCAATATGTACATATAATATTGTTTACATAAGTATTCAGAATATGATTATTGACTCTGGCTGATAAACACTAAGCAACAATAAAGACAACCAACTAATCAATATAGAGGATGGGTTATAATGAATGTGATACATTTTTCTGTCAACCTCTAATTTCAAACTTAATTTCACATCCCAAACTGTGTTTCAAATTGTTTCTTTTGCTCAAAGTTAAGGAAGTTTATCACCCTAATCCCTCAGTTTCGGATGGCAGCTTCTACTTGCTAGAAATCAAACAACTTTTCCAGTTTTCAGTGTCTCATTAATTTTCAGGCAACATTACTAGTTTGTGGCATCTGGTTTCATGATCTGAGTCTGGAGTTAAGATTACAAAACTGTATTTTTAGAAGTAGTAGAATCAAATTCTTTCCTAAAGCCTTTATTCATGAAGATTGGGAAAAAGATGCTACCCACTGCCAACAAAAAGCTGGTTACGTTATCCTGGTTAGGTGAAACTGATCTTAACAAAGGATGAAACAGTCTAATCCAGTACGTTATGATACAAGATATGGGGTTAAGAAAGAACTCTTCACACACATAAGATAATGCACATAAAAATGAAGTTTGCCATAAGCTAGAAAGGTTCATAACACCCTGTAATATTCAGGAAAAGGAAAAATAGTGAGTAACAGCAGTTTGTCTGTTTCAAGTAGCATCAAGTACTATTTGGGTGATAATTTCTTGCTTATGGAATTATTTATTATATTACAGGTGTAGGTGAACTTAGACAGTGTTCTATAATAATTTCAATAAACTCATTGGGAAATCTTTAATTGCTATATAAATCTGAAAAAAAAAAGCATGATTAGATTAACAATGGGTAGGTTAATGAATAAGAAGCAAACTGGAATTGGGGCTTTTAATCACTAATGCACATTTGTTGTAGCAACTATTTTTCTTGATGCCTACATTTTTGTTTACCACTAACAAATGTCCCCCTATACATTTGAAGGTCCTATGGCATGATTAAGAAAGGTATTGCCCATCAATTTTACCAGACACTACATAATTTTAAAAGGCGGTTTAAAAAAAAACAAAGCAGTTTTGAATGTAAATCCAACTGCCTTAAAAGTTCTAAACAGATTGAAGTCTATATTGAGAGCATTTTGTTGTGAAAATTTTTATATTTGTCAGAGGCTCAAGAATCTTGAGATCTTCTTGAGAGACTCAGAATGCTCTGAAATGAATACCACTGATTCTTTATATTATCTTGCTACCTGAAAACTAAACTTCATGTTTAACTAATTAAAAATAGATGGGAGTTAATAAAACTGCCTTTTCTGGAGCCATACAAGACTCAAAGTCAGAAGTTAAAGTATGAACAGTTCAGCCACTTTCATTAATTACTAGTTGGCGGTGCCTTTATTAACCAAAAATCATTGTGGTTCAGTGTCTAATGAGATCCAAAGTTATTATAGACAATACTAAAGAAATATTCACCCAGAAAAAAAAAGTTCATTCCTTACTGATGCGGCTATAATACAGCTTAAATATACCAAAGATATGTTTTAATGGTTAACTGTCAAATGCTTTAGGTCGGGATTCACCTTTTCTCTCTACCAGCAGTTTTCCACCTGTCATTCACTGACTGTTTGATCTCCCTTTGTTTGTTCATGCTACATGCTAAAAACTGATTATCGGAGCCTGTTGGGTATCTTCTTCCTGCAATACCATGCGTCTGGTGTAACTTTCACTAGCTTGACTGAGTACTATAGTTTCATGTTATTATCAAGCTGTTAATTTGCCATTTTCTCAAAGTCTTCTATACTCAAGTTGCACCATTGCAACAGTGGACTTCTGTGCCCTTGGGACTTGCGTGGCTTTGCTTGAGCATCCAGGTGGAGTTGTCTAGATTTCTTTCATTGGTTGCTATTGGAAGGCTTCCAGCTCAATGAAGGAGAGAGTTAGGGATTTTCTTTGATGGTTTGGTATGCCACAAATATTCCTACAAGACCCCATAGGTTACTGAGATTCTTTCTGTGAGCAGCTGATTGCCGGAACAACTTAGCTGTCTGCTGTAACTTCTCTAGATCTATTGACCTTATCTACAGCACAAAGAATTTAGCTGTTTAAGTGTTGGTCAGTTGGCAAATCTTCTATATTGCTTCCATGAAGATTTGTAAGAGACTTCAGTTTCTTACAAAAAGTGAATATTGTTTCCTTTATTGGCAGAAATATATTGATTCAGTAGTAATTTGGATACTCACTAAATAGCCTGGAATTTCTAGGTTACTTTCAAATTCATTATTTGTTATGACAGTCTCACACAGATGGCTTTATTTTCACAGAAGGATTTCAGCCTTTTACTGAAGTTAGTCACAGAGCTCCGACTAGTTTAATACTTTTATTTCACCTCTCCTGATTTTATTTCTCACCTTACTAATATAATGTGACCTCTAAGACACCGAGAAAGTAAAAACTATTGTTTTTATTAGGCACTCAGAAGAGTTACTGCAGTTCTGGCTTTCGTGTCTCCCAGTTAAAGACTTTCTGAAGGTGCTAACTGAGTAGACTGCAGATAAGATCCCAAATATAGGCTGCCCTGATCATTCTCACAGTCCCTGCATTCCTACCCAAAGATAAGCTGGTAGCTTGACTGGACTTACATAAACTTTATGGCTATATTTGATGTACAATGATGTTTCTGACTGTACAAGCAAGACATTTTCCATGGTCTTCCAGTTGAAAATACCAATGATTTAGAAAATGCTGGACTCTGTAAAAATAGCCATTCATTTGGCTTAAATATAGCTGTGATCACTACACATTACACAGGTTTTGTGACCTAGGCAACTACTCATATTTTGCAACTTTATTCCCAGCATAGGAAAGTAATAATGACAACATCAAGATAAGAGCTTGTCACCTTCTTATGCAGGTGAAACAGGCAGGAAGAAAAATGAAAGAAGCAGAATGATGATTGCTGTTGAAGTGCATACAGGATAAAGGAAGCATAAAAACATTCTGAGGAGTAACAATGCAGCTTTTAGGAAGACCTTTGAATTAATTCCTTTTAGCAGAAACCTCCCAAATCCTCAGCAAAGTGTGAACTTTTCAGAGTATATGAAAAAAAAAAAAGAAAAAAAAATTCAAAAGCTGCCTTGAGAATAAGGACATATCCTATCAAAAAATAAAAAGCTTGTAAGAAAAAAATGCAACTGTATGACTGACTATCATCAGAAGTCAGGGGAAAAAAATGAGGAGAGATAAACAAGAAATTATCATTCCCTTTTGCTTTACTACCTACCAGCCACTGCTAGAGCTCATTTCTTATGGCTCCTACAATTGTTTTTAGACTTCTGTTGACCAGAGTTTTGAAAAAAACCCAATGTTTTGAAAGAAAATGGTTTGAAATCTACTAAATCAACTGAAGTAAAAATGTAAATACTCTTTCATTAAACTGGAAAGTGTAATTAGTTGATTTAATGTTTTTCACCTGAAGAACATTGAGTTTGGGTGTCTATCAGTGACAGTCACAATAAAGATGTCGAAGAAAAAGCATAAACAGTCCCTTCTTTATACTGACTCATATTTCTTGCTTGTCTTTGTATTTATTGAAGACATTATGAGAAGACAGGAAAAGTACATTCAGGACATGGTTTAAACACTTGGTTTCATTAAACTAAGCAACCAGTAAGAGTAACATTATTGTAGTGCTGAATACACAGAGAAATGTATGTATGTGTTCCTTACATGCATATAAACACAATTCTTGTAAACTGTGATAATTGTAATTTGACATATAACAAAATCAGCAAAGTATTTTAACAGCCACCATTTTAATAGTAATAACACATGCATTCTTTGATTACACAGACCACTGGGACATTTGGTTGCAAGGATTAGTCTACAAATAACTTACCTGAAGGAGACAGTGAGGTCTGTCTTACCTTTCAGGTAGCATTGATTGGTTTACCATTGCTACTAGCTAATTGCAGCTTGATTGACGTGCACAACCTCGAAGTCAGAAAGGAATGCAGCTAGTCCTCATCAGATGATGCACTTTACTGTGTATGACTTAGAGTCCAGCGTTAACAGCTTTGCCTAGAGAGATCATATAGATAAAAATTTGAAAAGAAATCTACACCCAAGTCATAGAATACCACAAACACGATTACTTCACATTTTTGTGAACATTCACATATATATACTTAAAATCAAATAATTGGGTTTTTATGTGCTATGCCTACTACATTGTACAAAGCACTATTCAGTGTGTGAGACAGATCCAGGTCATCCTTTAAAAAGTATGACTGCACGATTTGGATTAGAGATTTGGTTCAGAGAGTTAGTGACTCTGTAGCTGTGCTACCCTTGAGCCTCTGATCAAAGAGCATGTACTCAGAGGATCTTTGTGGGAAGGGTTATCTCCATACCAGCAGTTAATCCAGGGAATAATAATGACAAAAAAATAAACCCCAATGTAATAAATAGATATATGCCACAGATGAACCTAGCATTGTGCAATTTCTTGTACGGTTTGTATAAATGTAGTGGGTAGATTTCCTTCTAGAATGACACGGCCTCTTCACAATTCATGTCAAACATAAATGAACCTGCTTGAGTTTGATTCACTCTTATTAAGCTTCTCTGCAAAGCTTTCATTATTAATTATCATGCATAATCATTCAGATTTTTATGTCTTCTTCCTACATCATATTTTTTTCTGTCAGAAATCCTTATGTGCAATGTATGCATTTATTTTAGCTACGGGCAGAAAATATATCATACAGGAATGGAAAAATACTGAATTATGTGATCTGTTAGTCAATATGCCTATCCAGCCTTCCATCCTCTAGACATCTTAATTCAGGATTTTACAAAACCATGTAGTCACAAACTCTTCCTTGTATCTCACTGCTGGGGTCCTGCTATCACACTGTTGGAGGCCTATGTATCCTCATATCTAATGGACCAAGGTGATCTACAACAGTATTCCCTTAACTAGCAGTCTGAAAAGTGGCACACCTGCTCTGCTGGAGAACTGCCAATAAACAGATGCAGTGCTATCCTTTCAGAGACACTGAACACAGTCATAGCGGCACATATAGTCTGTTCTCACAAGTAAAACAGGTGTTGTCTACGAGTTTAGCCACAATCACTAACAGATGTGAACTGGTTTTACTGGCATAAATGTGATGACTTTTATTACCATCGATCAAAACAAGCCCTGTTCTTGATCTGTGATGATGGTTGAGGGTTTACCCAATGCTTGCTGGCAGTCAGCCCATCTCTGCAATTCTGAGAGAGAGATATGAGTGTGCAAGAAATACAATATTAGTCCAGAAATAAGTAACTTAATTACAGGGCTGAATTCTACAAGATTGATTTTAAGCACAGCTCCCATTGAGTCAGAAGTTATTTAACTGAAATAAATTATTTTTGGAATCCAAACAAAGATGTAAGAGGACAAGACCTGAGCCTTGAAACTAAACTTTCAGAGTGTTGCTCATGTAACCCACCAGATGTGCTCAGTATAGGTACCGTGCTTTATATGACATCTACATCCAGGAGAGCCATGGCTAACTCAAACTGCTTTCTCTCCTGGGTTCCCAGACTCTGCATCCCAGGACTTCAGGTACTGGGAAAGAAAAGAGATGAAGTCTGGTCCATGTAGGCATTCAAGTGGCTGATCATATGGATGATGTGATATATGCACATCAGAGCATGGTATGCATCTGTCTGCACAGGCCCTGCAGCAGAAGAGATTGCTGCACTCCAGGCACAGCACTGAATTTGTGATGGGTTGCATTGGCTGAAAGACAGAGCCCAGGAGATAACTTTGCTCCATAAATATATCCTCCATTGTGTTACTCTGTGGAGTCCTTCTCTAAAGGTGTCTATATATGCCTCATGGGCAAAGCCTTCTTCATCCTTCCCTTGCACCTTGGTTACTAGCAGCTGAACTGTGTCATGCCTAGAGGTCTAAGGGAGCCACAGGAAATGGACCTTCAACAAGTCATGCATGGTGGAGACAGGCGGGGTGTGGCACCAGGTGCTAGAAGGAATGATTACTGGGAAATGGGAATTTGGAAAGGGGACAAATCTCGTTTGGAATTGAATGGAACTGGGAAGCCTTAGAGATGCCTTCAAGGCCAAGACTAGGCATGCAGAAAGGGTGCTCCAGCATGGACAGTCCTCCTCCACAGAGCAGGATAGAGATGGTCATTGATACCATGTTCAGAGCAATTTAAGCCATGCAAATGGGGCTGAAGAAGTATTCATTTTAATGTCTTCTCAGCTTTTTACAGTGGTGCAAACCACTTATTTCTCAGACAGGAAGACTGTGAGAGTGGAAAATGGCATTGCAGCCTGACTTCAGAATACAAAAGATGTACTATATTATCCTGATTAATCATGAAGAAAAAAAAAAGAAATCTGGATTCTATCTGCCTTTTTTAAAAAAAAAAATCATGTTTAACAAGTGTATAAAATGTCCTCATTTACAACTCCTCACACCTAAGAGCTTTTCTAGCAACTTTGAGTGCTCAGAAGTTACCATCTTACTGATGAAACAGTGTGCATTGAAAATATTCAGAGCTAACTATAGATTAATTTTGAACATACAATTTTAAAGTTTCTGGCTTGTGTGATTAGTGATTAGGAAGGCTTTTAAAATTTTTTTATCAAATATGAAAAGGGATATCCAACTCAAAGTCATGAAATTTCATTCAGTGTAGAAGGCTGAAAACTCTCTAATTTAAGGAAATGGGATTTAAAACTAATTATAACGAATAAAAAAATCAAGAGGGACACAAAGAGCTTCTCAATAGATAGAAGGAAAAATACTGTTTGAGAAAGAATAATGTAACAGTCAGAAAGGAATTAATGAATAGGACAGGTACATACATGCCTAGAAATAGCTATTAATACCACAGAATTATGCACTACTCAGTCATTAACATCACATTGCACCTGGCAGTTTAACAGGCAGATTTTAGTTCTTTGAGAAATGAAATTAAGGGCTCAATTATGGATCCGAGCCATGCTGAGAAGTGAGAAAGATAAATACTGTTTCATGGTGTGCTGGGAAACCATATGCCTGTGGAAGGTACAAAAAAGTGGTCTGTCACTACACGTGCAATAAACAAACCATGCTGATGGACCAGCCATTCATGGAAAAATAAGTTCTCCAGAGAAACTCATTAAACCTCATTCTCAGCGTCAGGGAACAATCTGAGATGTAAGGGAAGTTGTTCATTCTCCTCTTCTGATGACTGCTCAGGGACAATCCTGCTCTACGAGAAGTAATGGTAGTTCTGCGTGAAGTTTCAGTGTAAATTACATGAGATTAGGAACTGAAGATTCAGGTGGGCATCCCTGGAGCCCTATAGGAGGCAGATCTATGTCTGGTTTTAGTCCAGTGGTGTCTGAGCTGGACATTTGGAGGCACTGGTTTGCCTGAAAGAAGCATTTTCAAAACAGGCAGCTTTGGTGATTTTATTACACCACATGATTCTGTTATCTTCAGATAGATCTTCTTAGGCTGGTCACACTGAAAATATGTCCCTGATTCCAGTGACCAAGACCACACTGTATATTCTGTATCTGAGCTTTGCACCGATGCATCTAGATAAGATTTTTGGAGCCCTGCCCTGTGAGCTGCAAGCAGTTCCTGGTATGCTTTAAACTTCCTTCCTTCTTGTATTATAGACTGTATTTGTCTGATCCAATGATGATTCACACTGCTCTTGTCCTTCGTATAGGCAAAACATTCCCTCTTATGGGCCCTATCCCTTTTCAGTAATTTTTTTTTTACTTCTGTATCATCTATCCACAAATCTTAACTTCTGTGTTATCAAACTTATTTTTCTGTTTACTTCTTATAAATACTTGTAGTGATACCATCATCTCAATTCTTAATCATTAGAATGCTTTTTTTCTTTATTAAATAATTACAGATATTATGTATGCAATGAAGCATTATTTAAGCAATTCGGTATTATCTTTGTCATTTAATTTTTTCCTTCTCCTCTCTTTTGCTCATGTTTCCAGCTTTGTGAAATTTCCCTTTCTGAAGTACTGAAAACACATATATTGATACACAAACCGTAATTTTGCACATAATAAATGCAGTTTTATCATGAACACATGGAATCACAAAATTATTATTATTAGAATGACCTGTTGGTTTTATCTCTTGGAAATGCATTTTTAATAAGTAAAATACTTTTAAGATGTCAAATCTTTCTATTTGAATATACTAGCTATCTGGTTTGTGCTTTTTATTCTTTTTTTTTTTTTTAAACAAGTCAGGGATGTTTTAGTAGTGATGACACAGGACTTCAGAAAAAATTTTTCATTTTATGGTTAGGAAAGAGCTGCTCCTGTTGTTCTTGCCTTGTGACTGATCCATATTAGTCACCTGTGCTGTAACTCATCAGTCAGGAAATCAATAGCTAAACATTCAAAGATCTAGCTTTCTCAAATGTCAATAACTCAGAAAACAAGCTATGACATTTTTTCAGGTGGAGTACAGCCCTCCCCATTTCCAAAGTAGGGAACATCCATAACATGACAGTATTGTGAGAGAGCCTGCCAAATTATGGCTGATATCTAAACCTAATTATTACATTTCCTGGTGAATAAATGATATGGCAATCCCTGGGCTGAGTCAAAACGGTGGCTTTCATATTTACTCCAGAATTACAAATGTGCTACCATTGTTCTTCCTAGATTATATTAGAAATCAAATTTCCTGATTTACAAATCCTTTCCACTATCAAGCCCTCTATAATCTTAATTTTAGCATCACACTGATTTTCATTTGTGCTTCAATGTATTATTTCTGAATGAGTGCCTTTTCCCTGGTAGAAAACAGGATATACAAGCTTTATCCTCACAAACCCTCAGACTTTCCCATGAATTTGTCAGCTCCTCCCTGTAGATGTCGAAGTCCATATCCTCAAAACCCCAATTCAGTAGTTGTATAAAGCTGGATATTCCCCCAAAAATATTAGCAAAGGTCTGTAAACTTCCAATATTTGCTTTTTGGCATGCTGAGAACCGCTAGATCTGGACAGTATTGAGCAGCAAGATATGCCAACATTCACCTGCACAGGTCCTTACCTGACTGCAGTCTTGAGGCACAGCCACCAGATCAGCCCCTGTGCAGAGGAGACCTGTATCCACACACCTTTAATACAGAAACTCCATGTTTTGAGCATTCATCTAGGATATGAAGACCCATATTTCTCTCCTGCCTTCAAAAAAAGATAAGCTCCATCTCCCATTTCTCACATGGATGTTACTTAACATAGGGACAACCATTTTGGGGTTGTCTAGATTCCAGATTTGACATTCGCTAACTTGCTTTTAACACTGCTCCCCTTTATGAAAAAAACTTGCATATTCTTGAGCCAGGGGAAAAGGGAGGTGAGTCTATTACCTAGCTGGTATCACACGTAACCTGGAATATCCACATCTAGTTTCTGTCGCCAACAAAGATTTGTATCTGGAGCTCCTAAATAATGGGTGTGCTGTGCTACGGGTTAAGAGAAAGATGTTATTCTTATTTCTTCTGTTTTCTGAGAAAAAATGACTTGGACATTTTGCTGCAGAGGAGGATTCAGGATGATGAATGCAGATTGGAAACAAGTTACTTCCTTTTTTTTTTCCAGAGAAAGACACTGATGTCACAGCAATGGCCACATAATATCCAAAGTTTTGCTTCAGTGGTTTCTATCAGATGGCTTATATAGTCCTCTAGTTGTTCCAGTGACTTATTGTCCATGTACACTGCCTACAAAATGAAAAGCAGCATGGTTTTAGGAGTATTCAAGTACCTCCATATGAGAAGGTGTGTCTGTACAAGATCTAAGAGAGGTACTAGTTCAGGCTCCCCTATAACAGTGTAGCCATTCCATATGGTGTTGCATTCAGGCAAACTAACCATATTTACAATGCCTTTAGTTTTGGAGCTTGAACAGCATTGCACTGCAAGGGAAAAACTACCCTATATATCATTCAGAGAATGTAGGCACCTAATGAAGCCTTAAAGCTTGCATCAGGCAAAAAACTATCTAAAAATTCTGCACGGCAATTTTGAGAGATTACGGTAGCTTTGTCTTTCTATGGGTCTTGCTTCAAGCTGTCTTAAGAGTGGCAAGTGAAACTGTTTGAAACATAATGGAGGTGGGTGGGAAGCTGGAGAAAGTGGGCTATTTTTCTCTCAAAGAGTTCAAAACACAGCCTTAGACATCAGACTAAACTGCAAGGATCAGTTTGCGAATTTACAATTTGCGAATTTTTAGTGGGGAAAAAAATCTTTCTGAGCATCTAAGTAGCAAGTATTCAAAGATATATAATTTAAAAGCTTTACTGGAGTTTTCAAATTCTAACAAAAAAAAATCTAAATCTTGCAAAAAGATTTTTGTTACTGAGTATTTTAGTCCCAGCTAGCAAAGATTTTGATAATAGTGTTTACTTGGATACTGTTTTTAAATTCAAGTATTAGAAAATGCCTAAAAGGGTTAGAGACAGCTATTTCAATGGGTGCATGTCATCAACAATTAACAGTTGTCATTAATGCAATTAACTTGTTGAAAGGATATCCTATTTCTCAGTGGTAAAAGAACACTTTATGTTGGACTCTTGTCCCCAAACATTTGTTGTACAAAAATTCATCATTTAGGCTAAACTAATTGTCTGTTTTCTTCTCTAAGGAATGGAGACAGAAAGTTTGCCCTGCGGGATGATTTATTTTTTCCTAAAATAATGTTCCAGGAAGGTGCATCTTCTCCTATGGAATGTGGATTTTTCTTCTTTGAGTATAACAAGTGGAGGTGTGAAGTCTAAAAGAAAGACTTCAGTTATAGATTTGTCTTCAGTGGTTAAACCAGCTGCATACAGAACATCTTTGTGGGTTCTTAAGTCATCTTTCTGGTATGTTATTTTGCTTCCTATTCTAGCCCTTCCCACACACTGTGCAGGGAGCTGAGGTGCCTATCGTAGACTTCTGCCATATTGTGGATTGCAGCATCCGCTTTTTGGTGTCTAAGTTATTCAGTGGTAAACACGATGCTCAAAAACGAGTACTTTACTAGGTACAATAGTATTTGGTCTGCCTGGACATCTTTCTGTGAACATGAAGTGATTCACCCTATGTCACCTTTACCACTTGCTGTCATGAAAGCATAAGGCAATTATTCATAGTTACAGCATCCCTAAGCGACTGAAGCATAAAATTAATTACAAACACACATGATATGGCTGGTCCAATCCTAGTCCACGTGTCATAAATGGGAAAATTGGTAACACCATGAATAAATCTTCCACTGACAGGATCAGCAAACCTACGACTGAGATGACAAAAGACCCTTAAAGACCTGTTTTGACTAGAGCAGTTTTATTTTCTGAGCTTCATTTGAGCCACAATTAAGTGGACCTGTATGCACTATCTTCAACTATCAGATGCACTAGTTAATTTATTTGGCAAGTGATCACATTCCCTGGTCAAAAATGTTGCCCCCATGACAGAATTAAAGAAGTATAACATACTGAAACCAGCACTGAGTGGAGAGGAGGCAGGCAATTTTTAAGTTAATTTTGTTTCTGGTCTGGCCAACTTCTATACACAGGCATAACTCAACAGGTATGCATCCACATGAAGAAATTTCCAATATTAGCTATATTTGAGAGCTCACTTTTGAGGTTGATCTAAGAGAAACAAAATCCATTAATTTCAAATATCCTTTTCATAGGGACCACCTACCTTTTTGTCCAATCCATCTCTATCTGATTGGCATTTGCAGAGATTGCATGCAGCTAGTGAAATGATTGATCATAGCTATTCTGTAGTATCTGCTACAGTCTACCAAATCAGTCGTACATTAAAAATAAAAACAACATCAGATGAGCATGTCCCAAAGCTGATATTACAATTTATTTCTAGTCATAACCTAGTGTCAAACCCAGAACATGGAAAAAGGTAAGCTTTCCTACCTAACCAGATCCCCTATCTCTTATCTTAATGTCTGCTTGGGAACAAGCTTGTGAACACGTTACTACAAGTTACTCTTAAATAAGCGTGGATGAAGCTCAGATCCTTTGTTTCCTACCTATGAATGTACTCTAGCTATTCACTATGTGCATGGTAACTCATTCCTTAGTGAAAAGAGACAAGTTATTTCAGAATTGCTGAGGAAGAAGTGTTTGAACACTGGAAGTTACCAAGGGAACTAACTTACTGAAAGCTTTTAGCTTAGTTGATACTACATTAACTCGCCTTACTATTTCTTGAACAATAATAAAAATAATAGCACACTCTTCAGTTCACCTCCTTTCTTGCTTCTGGCAAGTTTCCCTTTATGTTTCTGCTCTGACTCTTGCTTTCTTGTAGGATCAGTACTGTCTTGCTCTCTTCACCTTTGATCTTATTGACACTTCAGCAGGGTATAAAATTCCAATTGTTCATGCACAGAAAAAGGAAATTTAGATTCAAACAGATGTAAAGATTGTTTGCAGGGATTTTTATTTCTTTTTTCCCTCATAATCTGTTTACACAAGAACATCAAATAGAGGCTACCTTTTGCTGTTATCTGTCCACTATCTGGGACAGTGGGTGTGCCATTCAGCCAGCAGATGGGAACCCCTGATTTCAATCCCAGAGGCAACTTTAGGTAGTATACTATCAACAAAGCATTACCCACAAAGCTAAAGTAAGATGTGTTTTTCCCACTAGTACTCTTTACTGGAGATTTTGTTAACAAAATAACCATTTTCTTCCAGTCTCCAACTCACTCTCTCTACTTAAGAGCAGCAAAATAAGTAGAGATCAAACCAATTATTCCACCATTGCTTTCAGCATTATGTTCCTTCCTTCTCTAGGAAAGGGAGACAGGGACAAAAAGCTGTGCTACTTCTCCATAAGCAATATCCTGTTCATATAAACCAATGTCTTTTTACTTAATCTATTTCCTGATGTCTCATTCTTAGTGAGGAAAATATCCATCCTAGGATTTTATTCCTTATCCATCCCTTTATAGACTATTTTCCACATTATTTCATTGTTTCTTGAGTTTTCACATCTCCAAACCATAATGAGCCACTATGTCAATGGAAGAAAATAAAACGTTGCTCTGAAATCTGTGTCATCTTTTATGCTTTGTTAGACTTCACTATTCAAATCTTTTTCTATTCAAATATACTTCAGCTATGAAAGAAACATGATAGTGCTTCTGCTATGGAATATGTGGTTATTGCCATAACCCACCTGGTATTCTATTCAAATTCTTCAGCTATGAGAATTTGCTGCTGCAAATATACTTCACTCAAAACCTCTATGTAAAAAAAGCATTTAACATTCTCATTTGATGCTCTTGACTCTTTGTACTTCAGCATGTGCACTGTAAGGCTGCTGGCTTTTATGCCCATCTCTGCTTCATCTCCTTTGTTATTAACACTTGCTTTCTACTTCAAGCTTTCATCCTAGGCACCACAGTGAATTGGAAAAAGCACCCTGCAAAACAGCTCCACCCCTGTAGCTAGGAATAAATAGTGCTCAGAAGAGTAGCTAAATAGCTGACACGTGTCGACCATTGCTTTTTATGTTATTTATGAATTGTCCCTCATGTTCTGCTCCTCATCTGATATCTATCTGCTGCTTTTGTATGCTGAGTGTCAGGTCTTGGTGTCAGGGACCACTTTTCATTATGTGTGACAGCGCTTAGCAGAATAGGGCATGAGTGAGATTGTGTACTGCAAGTAAACAGCACCTTGACGCGAGTGTGGACAGCAGAGCATTAGCTCCTCCTGTTGTGAAAGCTGCTGCTGTGGCCTTCATTTACACACAGTCAGATCTCACGCTTCTTGCTGTGGAAGCAGCCCACTCTCAAGTGGTTTTTTTGTTTAAAGACAGAGATCTAGAGCTGAACTCAGTGCAGCAAAGAACCATTTTATTACCCCATTTATTGCCTTTAAAAGACCAGGACAGAAGCCTAAGTACCATTTCTGTGCTCTTTTCACAGGGAAAAGGAGCTTATTTGTTCTCAAAAATGGGGCTCCCATGTTTTGTCTTTGTTTCTGGCAAGTGGAGACCTTTCAGCCTACCAGACGTAGGACTCTCTGGCAGCAGCTGCCAGTTCACAGGCTCTGATAGGGCTTCTCTCCCAGATTTATTGGCTGGGAGAGCTACGTGCAGTGTTTTCTGTAAAATATACCTTTTAAAAAAGTCTTGTTTTCTTGGACATGTGTAGGAAGATGAATCTTAATCTACATTTCACATTCCTGTCGGTCTTAAGATCTTGTACAGCTGTTCTGTTAGTGGACCCATTTAACATCATATATTATAGTGGTTAAAGTTTTTCTGGCAGTACTTATCATGTATGAACAAATATAAAGCTCACCTACATAGTGTAGTCTGATAAATACACAGGTTATGATGGAAAACTTAATCACTCAGGCTATAAAGTTGAACAATGAGAAACTAGGGGTTTTTTTTCCAATAAGTAAGTTTGAAGGATCAAAAAAGTCTAAGTGTGTAATAATACATAGTCTGTTATCACCTGCTGTTTCAAGGCTCCTAAATATGACAATGAATGTGAAGCAAAGTTAACAGATTCAAAAAAGAATTATGTAGAGAACAGAACAATAAAAAAAATTATCTTCACCCATTTTATCTAAGTTTTAGAACAAGACATACCTTAGTAAGTTTATCAGCATTTCCTCTACAATTTCCTTTCATGAATACATGGTTTAGCTATACATCATAATCTGTATCTTGATTTGTCTCTTCAGAAACATGAAGACACCACATAAGTGAGAGGAGAAAGAAACAGTTGAAGGAATAATTTGGGAGCATTTAACCTTCATTGTAAGATACGTGTGAATGTATTCTACATTGCTATATTAGCTCCTCCAAAAGGAAGAATTCTGTGATAGCAAGGAGTGGCTCTGGAAGCAGTCCTGCTTCATGGATGGTTTGTAACCTGCAAACAATGGCAACTGAATGGAGTATGTGTTACAGTAGCAGTCACTTTTTAGTGTTCATATGCGCCTGCCAGGAAGACCTCTAGGTTTTGATCTGAGAAAGACACTGTTTTCATGTCATATTTGGAAGTTACTGGGGTTTTTAGGGGTTCCTCCCCACTACACTTCTGGTAAGAAGATTGTAGAGGATTGAGCTAGGTTAAACTCATTTCTTCACTTGGTTCAG
This sequence comes from Pygoscelis adeliae, assembly GCF_000699105.1. Classification (NCBI taxonomy): domain Eukaryota; kingdom Metazoa; phylum Chordata; class Aves; order Sphenisciformes; family Spheniscidae; genus Pygoscelis; species Pygoscelis adeliae. Next base: position 867,253 of record NW_008824143.1, read on the forward strand.
ACTAGGGGTTTAAACCTGGGTTTCCCATGCTCCTGGGAACAGCCAAGACACAAGGAACCATTTTTCTTAAAATCAATCCTCACTCCCCCACAAAGATATTAACGTTAAAGTTGCATTGAACATTCAAAATTCGAATGCTCTCCTCTTTCAAAACTTTCACTGGCATGGCATCTGCCTTTTAGAGTGAACTGTGATTTGCACCTTATCAACAATATTTCCAGTTTAATTTCTAACCCCGTCTTTTCACAGCTTTTCTCTTCAGTACTTTTTCTTAGTTCCATGTTCCCAATGCCAATACTTTTTTTTCCTTTCCCACTTTTTTTTCTCAGTTATCCTAATCATTTTCTTACTGTATTTAATACTATTTTAAATATCCCCTGTCTTGCTACTACTGCTCTGCAGGGTCTTGCTGTGCAAATTGGCACTTTAAGTGGAAGCACTTCATGTAAGTGACTAACAGCCACTCCTGGTGAGATACTTAAAGAAACAATTGCACTAAACTGTGCCTCTTGCTTTGAAGAAAAATTAGATAGAAAGGAAAGAACTCCAGCTAACAGGAGATTATAATTCAAGTTTCATACAAAGTACGAAACTATGTAAAGCCTTCAAGACCTGTAAAACTGCAAGAGGCTTTTCACAGTTAAAGGGAAAGATTAAATCTCTACTTGGGAACCAGGGCTCCAAGTCAGTGAAGCCCCACGCTGTTATTAAAATTTTACAACTCCTAAGACATCTGCCTTGTCATTGTTAAAGATATTCTGTACTCACTGAACTATTATCCTGTTCTATTTTACTTGGAGTAGCCCTTAAAGTCAACTTAATTTTGATATTTTTATGCCTTTATCCCCCAGGATACACAACAGAAATGTTACATTTCTCATTCTGGATTATTCGTGGTTGCCTGGGACCTTTTTGACAAAACCATTTTTAATTAACAAAGATCAGTTTGACACACTTCAGACTGATGTTTTTTTCAGAAAGATTTTTAATTTCATTTCCATTATGACCAAGTTCTTGAGGACACTTTATTTTTTCAGGTCAAAATGAGGAAGTATCCTGTTGGTCAGTAAGTGGGACCATTGCCCAAGATAGAATCATAGAATCATAGAATCATTAAGGTTGGAAGAGACCTCTAAGATCATCGAGTCCAACCGTCAACCCAACACCACCATGCCCACTAAACCATGTCCCTAAGCACCTCATCTACACGCCTTTTAAATACTTCCAGGGATGGGGACTCAACCACTTCCCTGGGCAGCCTGCTCCAATGTTTAACCACTCTTTCAGTAAAGACATTTTTCCTCATGCCCAATCTAAACCTCCCCTGGTGCAACTTGAGGCCATTTCCTTTCGTCCTATCGCTAGTTACTTGGGAGAAGAGACCAACACCCACCTCGCTACAACCTCCTTTCAGGTAGTTGTAGAGCGCGATGAGGTCTCCCCTCAGCCTCCTTTTCTCCAGGCTAAACAACCCCAATTCCCTTAGCTGCTCCTCATCAGACTTGTTCTCCAGACCCTTCACCAGCTTCGTTGCCCTTCTCTGGACACGCTCCAACATCTCAACGTCCTTCTTGTAGTGAGGAGCCCAAAACTGAACACAGTATTCGAGGTGCGGCCTCA
>NW_008824143.1:869516-872157 GCF_000699105.1 Pygoscelis adeliae
CCAATAAGGTCATAGCCCTGCAGGCGTGTGCACGTCTCTAACTCCTCCTGTTATTATTTCCCATCTTCTCTTATTATTCCCCATGTTACGTGTGTTTGCATAGAGGCATTTAAGTTGGGCCCCCAATGAAGCTGTCTTGCTCACTGGAGTACCCTTGTGGTTAATTCACTTATCTAATTAAAGCCATCCAGTCAGCATGAAAATGAGGTTTACCTCCTCTGAGGTAAAATCATGGTTCCATTGAAGTCTGTGGAAAAGCTTTTATAGGCTTCAGCAGAGCTATGTTTTCACATCTAATTAAAAAGTGCTATTTTAAAACTACATACTAGGGTTTTTTTGGGGGCGAGAAGTGTAGGAACTTTCCATGAACAGAATTACTATCTAGTAGCCAAATCAGCACACTGGAGAAATAGTTATTTTTTTGTGATGATTTTATATGTTAATATGATATTATATATAATATATATTATATGAAAATAAAATTTGATTTTTGCCTTAGATTTTTCAAAGCAATGGAATAAATATTTTTCTCTACAGCTTTGTGTGCCAACTAATCATCAATTGACAATCTGTTTACAATGTTTTCTGCCAATATGAATATTTAGTTCATATAATTTTTGCATTTAATTCCTAGCATAAAAAATAAGGAAAATATACAGCAATAAAAAAGCATATTAAGGGAGAGAAGAGAGCATAAAAGAGAAGTTCATGCTAATTATGAGCAACTTGCTAGCAATATAGCAAATAGTCTCTGATTTATGTGGCTGAAGGTAGGGTATACTTTCAATATTTCTCACGGTATTATGAGGATGATGGATTACCTGTTTTGCTGTTGCAATTTTAGTAATTGCACAGAGCTAAGGTAAAATCCATTCCTCTGACTCACTCTGGAGATAAAGGCATGAATATCTGTGGCCATTTTGACATCACAGAAGAAGTGCTGTTTTATCCTTCCTTTATAAACAGGAACCCAAACTCAGTTTTGTTCAGAGCCACCCGTTTTCTGTCCAAACAAACTCAAGATTCTGCACAACTTCCAAAATTAACACCTGAGTAGCACATAGTAGGCAGACCACAATCCATGAGGAAAGTATCTAGTTTTCATATTTTACTTTATTTATCTGACAAGAATAGCAACATTTGATTATAAGCTTGGAGATGGCCTTTCAAAGGAGGGGAAGCAGGATTTACTTAAGCCATACTGTTTTATGCTGAACTGCTTGCTTATTTTTAAGGTTTGTTGATCTGAAGTTGAAAAATAGAATAAAAATATGCTGTCCATTTTTTATAATAAAAATACATTTATTAGAATACCAATTTGGGGGAAAATCCAATAATGACATTAAAAATGAAGTCATATTAAAATTTGCAAGTTAATTTCTAGTGTTTGACTGATGTAAGTAAAGCTCAGAGGAAAAAAAGTTTAACTAGAGAAAAACAAGGAAAATAGGCATGCCACAATGATTTGTGATAGTGACATTAAAAAAGTGATAAAGAATAAACTTAGTCAATATTTCAAGTTTTGTTGCCTATTATGTTAAAGATTAAAATCTTTGCTTTCATAAGAACGATAAATAAATAATGTTCCAAAGATGGTGATGCAAGCACCAATATTCACCAAAAAGGTTTCTTCTCAAATTCCATCTCAAAAATGTGTTTGGCAAAAGTGAATAAAAATCCAGTCAAACTAGGATGTGACTCCAGCTAAAGTAATAAAATATTTATCTCAGATTGTTTCAAAGTTGCTACTGGTCAAAAAGGGTAAAAAATGTGAGTATGACATCACAGATGACTTTTTGAAGGTAGATTGGGGAGCATTGAGGACCAAGACGAACTTAGCATCATTGATTGCAGGATGGGATATGCTGCCAGCCAGCTCCATCAGTTGGCCTCTGTGTTGTTAATGTGTGTGCGATGTATGCAGCTTTTAGATATTTATTGCATTTGGAGGATAGTGGGCAAATTGCTCATAGTCCATAATCTGTGTAAATATGTACACATGATTTTCCTCTGAGGTGGGTGTTTGTACAGTGTCATTTCCAATTACAGGTTTTTTTAAAGTTATCCACCTCTCTAGCATGTTATTCTGTAGCTTAGAAGCAGCCAATGTGAGAAAATTTGTTAGCATCTGTTAATCTTTAACGGAGATTAAAAGAGTCATAAGTATCCTTGCCTGGTGTAAAGGTTCATTGACAAATGTCGAGCTTGTTAAAAAGCAAAAGGGAATTATTATGCATGAATCATGTCAAATCATTTCCTGAAAACTCTTGTGAATGTCAGGAGCCATTAGTATACTGGTAATTCACAGAGCTGTCTGTCATTATGTTGAACTCCTGGAGGCCTGAATGACGTAGTAAGGTAGTCCAAAGAGCAGGAGCTCAGTTCTTTGGTGTACCGAGATGTGGCTAACAAAGCACTGGAGTCACCCTGCTGGTATTCACAGGGGTTCTCCAGTCAGGCCAGAGATCCAGACCTATAAAACCTCTGACTGCCTCTGGAATCAGCAAAACTCCTTCTGAAGCCACCGAGGCAAAGGGCTCCGGGGTGGAAGATCGCACCGCAGGACCCTTCCTAAAGCGGCAAAACCGCGGCAAAAACTGTGAAGGCAAAAGCGCAGGGAGTGAGAGGGTGCCCCAGCCCC
>NW_008824143.1:875955-886695 GCF_000699105.1 Pygoscelis adeliae
TAGTGTGGCCAGCAGGACTAGGGAAGTGATTGTGCCCCTGTACTCGGCACTGCTGAGTAGCCACCAGTTGGGATTATGAAAAAAAATTGTTTGAACAATTTTGTTACGTGGGGTGGGCTTACTTGAATACTGTGTTCAGTTTTGGGCCCCTCACTACAAGAAGGACGTCGAGGTGCTGGAGTGTGTCCAGAGAAGGGCAACGAGGCTGGTGGGGGGTCCAGAGAACAAGTCTTCTGAGGAGCGGCTGAGGGAACTTGGGTTGTTTAGCCTGGAGAAAAGGAGGCTCAGGGAGATCTTTTTGTGCTCTACAACTACCTGAAAGGAGGTTGTAGCAAGGTGGGTGTGGGTCTCTTCTCCCAGGTAACTAGCGATAGGACGAGAGGAAATGGCCTCAAGTTGCACCAGGGGAGGTTTAGATTGGGCATGAAGAAAAATGTCTTTACTGAAAGAGTGGTTAAACATTGGACCAGGCTGCCCAGGGAAGTGGTGGAGTCCCCATCCCTGGAAGTATTTAAAAGATGTGTAGATGAGGCGCTTAGGGACATGGTTTAGTGGGCATGGTGGTGTTGCATTGACAGTTGGACTCGATAATCTTAGAGGTCTTTTCCAACCTTAATGATTCTATGATTCTATGAAATGGGGGGTGATGGTGAATGGGAGATGAAGAGGCAAGACTGACAGAGAATTTAGGTTGTGTGAGTGTGACTTGTACTGACAAAGGCTTTTGTGAATCTGAATTTTGGCGAGTGTGAACAATGCCACATCTTGTAAGTACAAATGGGCCCCATTACAATTTCTGTGTTGCACTATAGTACTGGGTAGTAATATTAGCCCAAGAAATGGTACCCAGGTGCAGTGCTGTGCTTGCTTCTAGTGCGGGAAAGGGTCAGCCGGCTCAGGGGTCTGTGTGACCTGTGCTCCAGAGACTTGTCACTGAAATATGCTCCTGTTTTCTCTTCTAAAGTCTGCTAAGGATGTTGAAACTGTATGGGCCTGAGATTAAGCCCTAAACTTGAGATAATGTGAAAGCACTGACTTAACAAGTTGTTGACATTTAAAACAGAATTTTTCTGCAATAAAAATATGTCATAACTCTCTTGGCATTGTTGCTGCAATGAGCTAGAATGACTAGGTGTTCCAGGCACTTTCAAAATCAAGTAACTCAAAGGGAGTTCAAGCTGTGTAGTCTGATTTCTACTTCTTTTCATTCTAAATTTCAGTTTCTTCAAAAAAAATTGCTTCTGAACAGTTCCATTAGGCTAAATCATATGGATGTTTACAGGATAAATTTCAGATGAAGACAGAATGAAAAGCATGAATATTAACAGGAGAAAGAATCAGCAAAGAAATACAATGATGGAACTTCCCAGTCAGATCAGATACAAAAGGAAGAATGGGTGTCATTTTCTTCTGAAGCCAGGAAACAAATGCAGTTGAGCTAAATTGATCCTGCAGGATTTATTTTATGATTTATTTTTTTTAAATCAGAACTGTGTACTTATTCATTTACTCCTAATATCTATTTTTTATTCCAGACAGTGCATGCCAGGTATTACAACTGAAAATATGGGGACTGCAGTTCCATCATTAGGACTGCGTGATGTGCCCTCTTCTCCTGGTCAGGTGGTGGGGAAGCCTCCATTCTTCCTGCAGGCATGCAGGGATTGTGTCTAGCCCTGAAAAAAAAAAAAAAGGATAGGTAGATAGGTAGGTAGGTAGGTAGGTAGATAGATAGATAGATACATACATGCATACATACATACATAACACATACGTACTGTAGGCATATATACATATCCATTTATATATATATGTAAATAAACTCAGCTGAAGAGTTAACTGTAGAATGATTTCTTTTGGCTGTAGATTTTTTGATATTTGAGCTCTAAAAGCCCCTAGAAATTTAGCTTCCTTGTTAGCTATTTCATTGCAAGAAAAATATTTCTCTGAAGAATATGTAATACATATAATACATACTAAGGAAAAATCTCTCTGAAGTAAATATGATTCTTTTTTTGTAGTTAAATTGCAAACAGAGAGGATCAAGTCCCAGTCAAGTTAAGCGCAGATCAGTAAATTATAGCAGAGCATGACTAATTTTTTTCTGTAGATGGAAATCACTTGTTGGATAATAATAATTATGAACAGATTTGTGTTTAACAGCTCTATTAAGGCACTATCAATCCTCTCAATTCCTCTCCTATGTAGTGTGTAAGTACTGGTGGCAGATTACAGTTCAGAAAAAAGAGACAGAGCAGTGGGTAACTAAGTGTCCTGGTTTCGGCAGGGATAGAGTTGGTTTCCTTCCTGGTAGCTGGTGCAGTGCTGTGTTTTGGATTTGGGGTGAGAACTTTGTTGATAGCACACTGATGTTTTGGTTGTTGCTGGGTAGTGTTTACACTAGCCAAGGACTTTCCAGGTTCCCATGCTCTACCGACTGAGAAGGCTGAAGGGGCACAAGAAGCTGGGAGGGGGCACAGCCAGGACAGCTGACCCCAACTGGCCAAAGGGACATTCCATACCATGGGACGTCATGCTCAGCATATAAAGCTGGGGGAAGAAGGAAGGGGGGAACATTTGGAGTGATGGTGTTTGTCTTCCCAAATCACCGTTACGCGTGATGGAGCCCTGCTTTCCTGGAGACGGCTGAACACCTGCCTGCCCATGGGAAGCAGTGAATGAATTCCTTGTTTTGCTTTGCTTGCGTGCACGGCTTTTGCTTTACCTATTAAACTGTTTTTATCACAACCCATGAGTTTTCTCGCTTTTGCCCTTCCAATTCTCTTCCCCATCCTACCGGAGGGAAGTGAGTAAGGGGCTGTGTGGGGCTCAGCTGGCTGCCAGGGTTAAACCAGAACAATGGCCCAATTCAATTCCAAAGAATAATAAATGAATAGTACTTCAGGTTCTTACAAATGAATTTAGCAGAGCTGTTTGCACCACAGTTCTAGCTATTCCTGAGTCTTGTAGAGCTGGCCATCTCTCACTTGTTATCAGATAAACTTTTTTTTTAATGTTCTAATATTTGGGTGGTGTTTTATGCAGTTTAATATTTATGCATGATTATTAGGAAATATAAAATTAACAGGCTCCTAAAATGTTTAAAGAAATTTTACAGAAATGTGAACTGTGAGAATAAAGTATTGCTGTAAACATTTACAAATCTGGGTGTATCTGCAACTGTGGGCACAAACCTAGTAGCTTGGAATGTGACTAAAAATACTTGTTCTATTTGCCCACTCTTTAATTCCCTCAGAAGTAATTCCAAATAGCTTTCTGAAAATTCTTTAATTCTTCGAGTATCAGCTCCTTAAAAAAAAAGCCATAGTAGTTCTCAAAGCATTTGAAACACTGCTACAGCTACAGAAATGTCAAATAAGAATTAAAAAAAGAATAAAGTATGACCTCATTAACTATCCCATGGCCATCTGCATATCTTGAACCTGGGGAAAAAAAATGTAGTAATTTAAAATGTGTATATGATTGCTTTAACAACTCAAGCTTAAACCAACCTCCATATTCTCATGAGTTGGTCTTCTCTGGGATTTATTCTAATTGCTTTTTATCAATACATTTTTCTTTCATTTCATTATTCCTGTTATAATTCACAAAGGATATCCCACTCATTAATGAGAATTAGCAAGGCCTTATTAAGATCAAATGCCCTTTTTCTTTTTTGCCCTTTTGCTCAAGGGCAACTACTGCAGATCTTTCTGATATCGTGGGTAGGAGTAAAAGTAATTTATTTCATGGTAAATTATTCTTCAGTGCCAGAATCCCAATGTCATATGGGGCACCCAGTGACAAACCTGTTCACAATATTACCAAGAGCATTTAACAGCGCTCTTTTACTGAAGGATTTCTCTCCTGAAGGTTGAAATGTTTCATGGCTGGAAGCAGCACTACAGCTGGTGTATGAGATGAGAGAGAACTCTGCTCTCTGTCCTAAAGGCAGTTAAATACAGCCCTGAAGGGCACAGCTAACAGAAAGTGGATTTTTATTTTGTATGTATAATTTCTGTCAAAACCAACAGGTGTTAATTTTACATTACCAAGAGCAGTACTTGGAATGTAGCTTAGTGTGTTAAATCTACTACTGCTTTCAAGCAGCAAAGAAGATTCTGCTGGTTTTTTCACCCTTGCTAGACTTTACTGCTTTCATTTGCTCATACTATAGAAAAGTATTTAGGACTACAGAAAGAGTTCTTGGTTTAGACATAAATTGAAATTAAAAGAAATTATTTGGATTCACAAAACCAACAAATCACCGTTACGCGTGATGGAGCCCTGCTTTCCTGGAGATGGCTGAACACCTGCCTGCCCATGGGAAGCAGTGAATGAATTCCTTGTTTTGCTTTGCTTGCGTGCGCGGCTTTTGCTTTACCTATTAAACTGTTTTTATCTCAACCCACGAATTTTCTCGCTTTTGCCCTTCCAATTCTCTCCCCCGTCCCACTGGGGGGAGTGGGCGAACGGCTGTGTGGGGCTCAGTTGGCAACTGAGGTTAAACCACGACAAGCCCCCAGCAGGCAGGTTTCCATGTTCCAACTCGGGAATTGGGAGAGCCACGACGTGGCCATTTGCTCTGCAAGCGTCAAGAAACCACAATGTCCAGCTTGTGCGCGGAGACGGAGAGCCAGGGCTGATGGTACAGCAGCGACTGTAGGAATGCAGAAGAAAACGCTTATTAACTTTCTCATGTTTTCCAGCCTGAGGATAGCGGCAAACTTTTTAGCAGGGCCTGTTGTGACAGGACAAGGGGGAATGGCTTTAAACTAAAGGGGGGTAGATATAGACTAGATAGAAGGAAGAAATTTTTTACGCTGAGGGTGGTGAAACACTGGCACAGGTTGCCCAGAGAGGAGGTGGTGGATGTCTCATCACTGGAAGCATTCAAGGTCAGATTGGACAGGGCTCTGAGCAACCTGATCTAGTTGAAGATGTCCCTGCCCACTGCAGGGGGGTTGGACTACATGACCTTTAGAGGTCCCTTCCAACCCAAACTATTCTATGATACTATGATTCTTTGATTAAAACTGAAGATGTCTCAGCTTTGGGTTCTTGGCCAATTCTGATTTCTTATTCACCGAGTATGGAATTTGCAAACAGCGGTTGTTAGCTAAAATACAACAGGACGTAAACATCTTGAACAGAGGCCTGAATGTAGGTCTAAACTCTCTATAACATGTATGGGAGGAGATAATGACCCAAAAATGTCATAAATGACAGCCAACACAAGTTGTTAGTGTCAGAAGTCTCCTAAGAGGCAGAAATGATGGTAAAAGGTCATAAGCCATTTTCAGACAGACTCCTTTTCCTCTCTTTTAGGTGCTGTGGCCCTGTCTTTCAAAACCCTACATTTCCAGTTAGTGGAACAAGGAGGTAATGATGATTGTCACTTTATCTAGTGGCTCAGGAGTTAAAAAGTGCACAGGGTTAAAGTACATTTTCATATAAGTATATAAAATTAGTATCACAATATCAGGAGGGGACAGCTCAGGATTTGCAGATTTTCTGTTTGCTATTTCCAGCTATGCTCAAAAGCCATTGATCATCAGTTCTCTCTCTTCAACTTAGTTGTCTATGTTTAAAGAGACAAGAGTTAAAAGCACCTGCTTTTCACTATAGGTTATTATAAATGCCTAAAAGGCATTTTAGGCGTTTGCTTTAAGGAGATTCCTACATTAGGAGTCTAAAATTTAAGCATATCCTGGGTTCCCAGAAATTTTACCTTCTCCAGAATAGGCAACAACTGATCAGGTTTTACAAGAGTAACAGTTTTGACCCTAAGCTCCTAAAGTGTGAGTAAAAAAAAAAAATAAAATGGCAGTTTTGCATTGTCTTGTATAAATGGATGGAACTGACATTTTTAGCACTTATTTCAAAGCTCTGTCTGAAGATCTCCACTCCATGCCAGTTGCAGACGTAACTGAGAGGAACTGAACAGAGATGGAAGTGATTTCAGTGATAACAATTGCTTTACAATCAGAGCAGTTTTCCTTCAGTTACTTAAATGCCTGCTCCAATATTAAATTTCCGTGGGAATTAGAGCAAAACTTAGGTTCACGATGTGATTCTAACCTAAAACCCTCCATTTTGATTATTTCTTTTCTGTAGCAAGTAATAGCACTTTCTGCTTTTTGCCTTTGTGCTATATCTTTCTCCAGGTCTGTTTGTCAGAAGTCTGCAGCCATTTTCTCAGATGCTGACCTTGAATTACAGATGACCGGAACTGGCTGTATCAGTGGGCTTTATGTGAGTTTATTCCTGCACAAAGCCCACAGATAAGCCATGGACAAAAGGTTCTCCAACCCACTAATTCTGCAGCATTCAACATCCACGAATATGAGAAAGCAACATAGAACTGACCCTAGGGAAAAATAAAATACTTGTTTTTCTCTTTCTAAAACTTTCCAAAGTAAAAGGTTTCAAAAAGAAAAAATTTCAAAAATATCTTGGAATAGGATCTCAGAGGAAAGATGTTACTTTTACAGTCATGAGTTCCACACGTTGTATCACTCTGAAATGACTCGCACAGCATCTGCTGTCCTGGCACAGGCTGTGAATCAGATGCTTTCAGTCAAGCATATGCTGATATAAAAACCCACACCTGCAAGAAGACACTCATGATTACGTTAGGTTAACCACAGGGACACTGAAAGAGGTGTTGAACTCTAGGTGGGTATTAGCAAAGTCTTTCTAACTATCACCTAGAGCTGGAGTAATGCTCTTTATTCCTAAAAATGCAGCTTGACAAGTTTTCCTTTATTTTAGCTAATTTCAGGACTGCAATGGAAGCTCCTTATGGTCAACTAAGAAAACAAAATACTAAAAAAACCCTCATGTTGACTAGCAAAGTACTTTTTCAATAATGAAAGCAAGTTACCACTTCTGCCTGAGGACCTAATCTAACTGGATTCAGAGTGTAAGAGAATGATAGATATTCAAGAGCTCCAAAAAAGGTTGTCTGTTTTATGGACTGTGAAACAAATTACAGGAAATTGAAACAAAAAGAATCTTCCTGATGGAAAACAACAAAAAAAAAAAATTCACAGCAGTATTCAAACAGATTCGACGTTCATGAGTATGAGTAATTTGAAGGATTCAAGGATATGAATCAACATGTCCTAGAGAGATTCAGGTTTCTGTCTTTGATATATGTTGGGCATTTCACAGTTTCACTGTCACAGACATTCACTTTTCTGCATGTATAGTTCACACAGTCGCTTTTATGGTATATATATTTTATTGCAGATGTACATGCAAATGTCACTTTTTGCAGAGAATCACCTAGGATCATAACTTCTATTCTTGTTATAGTTTTAATTGCTTGCTTATATTCTTGTCTGAATAGTGATGCATTTTGTTGGACTCAATTTTAACAAGACTTGATGGTATTAGTTACCAAAATTTAGAGAATTTTCTTATTCTGACAATAAGTTTAGGTCCAAATTTTGAAACTTTAGCTCATTTTACGCCTCTAACTGACCCCTTTTGACTACTGTCAGCCCCCTTGAAGCCCCAAAGATTCAGGAATAAATATAGATTGCTGCTTTATTTGGCAAAACACTGTAAAAGGTGAGGCAGTCTGATTTCCACCAGTAATACAGCTTTACGGTGCGTTTTTGTCTTAAATTTAGGATAAGAATACTATTGTGTGCTAGGGCTTCAACATCGTACTGAAATTTTTTGAGATTGACCAAGCAGCTCCCTCCTACATATCAATATGACATACCAAATTGTGCTAAGATGCTGTTTTTAACCAAATACTTCAAACTAATTTTCCATTCTTTCATGTTACACCTCAAAATCGTGACTTTCCAGTTAAAGTCCTAGCTTTTTACTTAGAATATCATTCTAGTATTAAAATATACTTAGCTTTCTACTGGTCCCCCTCAAAGAACTTCTTATATTTATTTAATGACAGCCCAGTAATAGGCACAGTTGCACTGAAGTTCAGAGCAGCACCCCAAGGGCTCATGCCACTGACTCACAACAGAGTAAGTCCAGAACACATCAGCTGAGGTGGTGTTCACAATCCAAAGAAGTAAGCAAGGTGTAGCATACTGTGCTGCAAACACATGGTTTGTATTCATTCCGTTGTCATCTCCTATTGAAAATTAACATAACTAATAATAAGCTTGCCATAACTCCTCTCTTCAGTCTCCTTGCAACGGAGAGCAAGGAATTTTAGCCAGGAACTCTTCAGTCTAAGAAAAATAAGAGCTTCTGGCAGGACCTTCTCCAAAAAATTCCCCTTGCTTTAGCATTTGTTTCAAACCTTTTTCTGAAATAACTCTACTTTTCATGCTAATTGCAGCTTGCAGCTCATTATTTTCAGGGGTGTTTAAAATAGGCTGCTGTTATATAAAAGGCTCATTTTGAGGGAGGAGCTATCTTCTACACTTTCTGCCTCACTACCCCCAATTATTTTGTCGTCGTTCTAATTGGTTATTACTCAGAGATAGAAAATTTGCTACTGTTTGATCTTTTGCTTGTTTGAGTTTATTCTAGTGTTTCAGGTGCTCTAAAAATGGTTGAAAGCATCTAGAGATCAGGAGAGACATCCTGTTCTGTCTGTTGCTGCTCGCAGCTGTGCAAAGCACAGGCAATCACCTCCCAGGTTCAGAGACCACTTGTGCCTTCTCCACCGCGGCAATAGCTGTAATTTCTCTCCAATTTACTAAATCTGCTCAGGACTGGATTTTGACTCTCTCCAGCTGCCTAGAGGAGGATATGAGGAGAAAAATCTTTTTACTTTATTCAGTTACCACCTAAATTCTGTGTGCAGGATTATAGATGCTGTATGCTCCTTCGTTCTCTGCCTTCCGTGAGTGACATAATGGTGAAAATGGATGGGCATTTAGCGTCAACAGGAGGAATGAGCTGAGCATGGAGTAGCTCAGCAGCAAATCATTAGCCTTTGGGAACAACACAGAGGCAGGGTAACTTTCCAGGAACGGGCTACGACCATGAGATAGGATCTTTTAAGGCAATCTGCTTTCCCAGGGTTTACAGGAAGGTTGAGTTTCTTCTTGCTGCCCCTTTCCACCCCTTCTTACATTTGGTTTAAACTTCAGTGGTGTGGACACAATGAAATGCTTTCAGTAATAACATTGTACTACAGCAACATTATAATCCTGAATTTTCTGACAGAGATAACTGCTTAAAACAAGACATCAAATTTCAAAGCTGACTTAACTGAGAAATGGTTTACACTCATAGTCAGTTTTTTATGTCATTAAAGTATGCATGGGCAGCAAGAGTATGAAAGTGGTGAGCAGTATGAAACAGAAGTGGGAGGAATTGTACAGCTTGGTAGAGAGGGAGCTGCAAGATAGTGCTTATTGACAAGGTATTACAGGAATAATCCTTGCAGCCCTCCCATGGACATAAGTGGAGCAGTAGCCAATAATAAATGTACCTATTAAGACAGAGTGGGAGTGGACCACCTGCATGTCTTTTGTGGTGGCACAATGGTGACAGCAAAGTTAAGACTTCAAATATAAGTTGGTAACTCTTTCTTTAAAATTAGCTATATTATTCTCCATTAAGAAAGAAAATGGGGTCTTGTGGGGAAGGTAAGAAGACAGACAGTTTTTTTAAGAGGAAAATGTGCTGGGTAACTTGTAACAGAATCAGAGGAGTTCTGGATCAAGCAAAAGGATGGAGAAATCTGTGGTGGTCCCAGTTCTCTTCAAGGGGAAGAAATACTGTGGAAGGAAGGAGGGAGTAGGAGTATCCAATGCCTTTTCCAAACAAAACCATGCAACCAACCCTCCTTTCTGAGTGAGGTAACAAGGAACTAGGAAGTGGGTATACAATCTTGGTCTTACTAGCATAAAGGCACTTTAGGTCACTTCATAAAAACAACGACAATAAGTTTTGCAAACATAGTTGGTCACCAAATATTTAACTTGAGTTCATGATGACAAGTGATGCAGATTGCAATGGTAAATCAGACAAAATGGGACTTCTTCCCACCCTTGCAGGTGTATGTGAAACACACTCAGTTTTTCTCTATTTAAATGCCTGACAGCTACCCAATGTCACCATATGTTTCCAAACACGTTTTCCAAATGATTCCTCAGTAATATGTTGTAAAAATATGCTGTAAATTAGAATGAAGAATTGCAAAAATAAACTCCTTTATTTATCCTCCAGGATTGCAAGAGAACTAGGTTGTCAGGAAAGGGCCATTTCATACAAGCCTTTTGGCACAATGATTCTTAATCCTTGATCTTTCAGAGGTCTCTTCATGTTTTTATCACAGACAGCATGCTCTTTCCTTTGGGAAGCAATGTTATAAGATTGCCAAAGATTTTCTTTTGCCTGGCCCAAATATCAGCACAAGACAATGCTCTTAGAAACGGCTAATTACTCCTTAAAAAGCACGAAACCTGCTGTTCCTAAAGAGCTACTCTGTGCTGCTTATTATTATACAAAATACACATTACATATTGAGGAGGAAAAAAAGACATCCAATTCTTTAGCAATGAAATAGGAAACAAAAGCTTGAGAGATAACAGTTTATTTAAGAAGCAATGCATACTCTTCTAAAATGGGCACTAAAGACAAAAATATCTAGTTAAGGATATGCTTTCACATTGTCGTGGTTTAACCCCAGCCAGCAACTAAGCCCCACACACTAAGCTCGCTCACTCCCTGCTGGTGAGATGGGGGAGAGAATCAGAAGAGTAAAAATGAGAAAACTCGTGGGTTGAGATAAAGGCAGTTTAA
>NW_008824143.1:886707-892574 GCF_000699105.1 Pygoscelis adeliae
TGGGTTGAGATAAAGGCAGTTTAACAGGTAAAGCAAAAGCCACATGCACAAGCAAAGCAAAACAAGGAATTCATTCACCACTTCCCATGGGCAGGCAGGTGTCCAGCCATCTCCAGGAAAGCAGGGCTCCCTCACACGTAACGGTTACTTGGGAAGACAAACGCCATCACTCCAAACATCCACCCTTCCTTCTTCTTCCCCCAGCCTTATATACTGAGCATGAGGTCGTATAGTATGGAATATCCCTTTGGTCAGTTGGGGTCAGCTGTCCTGGCTGTGTCCCCTCCCAGCTTCTTGTGCACCCCCTGCCTACTTGCTGGTGGGGTGGGGTGAGAAGCAGAAAAGGCCTTGACTCTGTGTCAAGCACTGCTCAGCAGTAACTAAAACATCCCTGTGTTATCAACACTGTTCTCAGCACAAATCCAAAACATAGCCCCATACTAGCTTCTATGAAGAAAATTACCTCTATCCCAGCCAAAACCAACACACATATGTATTAGAAAAGTCATACTGTTCACTTTCTTGAGGAAGAATAGTACGACTTTAGAAGAGGCAGTGTAACTTCTATCACTTACATTCAGGAAATAACTACTGAGATTCACCTTCAACCCAGGACTGTAAGGATCTTGCTGGATCCAGTCCCATGCTCATCACTGAAACCTTCCTTCACATATGCCCACTACTAATCTCCCTCCACACTGGTACTAACCCATATAATCTCTTCTTTAATAATTTTTTAATCAATCTCTCGCCTCTCCCATTTACATCATCTTAGGTCTCTTTATAAGGTCCTGGTGAATTGAAACACATACATATCCCATCATTAAAAAACAGTTCTCAAGGAACAATATTGGATTAATTTAGCATGGTATATCTTTTGTAATGCAATAATATATCTGATTCCATTTACCTCCATCCCTTGATTCCTTTTACAAAATTTATCCCAAAGTTTAGTTTAGATAGGCAAACCTGCTTGTGTGACATGTTTTCTCTTTCTTACATAAAGGTGCTTGCTATTCTTTAGTCAGCTTTTTTATTCAAACTGTATGTCTATGATCTTAGAGCTTTTGATATCTAATGAAGGCTTATTTGTGTTATGTCCTTATGTAAGGAACATAAGAAAATAAAAACACCAATTAATCATCCTTAGCTTAATTTGATAAAGGTTTTTTAAATTTAATTGATGTTGTTTCATTCTTATAAAAACAAATATCTTCACTTTTATGGTGCATGAGATAAACCTCAATTTCTTTGAGAAAAGACCTGTTTGGATTACTGAATTGCCAGGCTCATAGCCATACCGAGAGTCTTTAAAGAGATACTCCTGATTCTGTGTCTTCATTTCCTCTGACCTGAGCAGTTTTGGTCAAATGTCTTAAAATCTGATGGACTTAGGCTTGGAGGAGGACCATTGATCTAACAGTCAACCCTCCAAATCTGATTAAACAGTTCTGGCAGAACTGATCAAGCTTTCAGAAGACTTAGTGAGATTATTTCAAACAATGTGACTGGGCACATAAAACAGTTGCTTGTGACAAACATAATATAAAAGAAAAAGCATTACAAAGATTTGACTGGCATCATGTTAAATTGCAGCAATTCATTTTCTTATTTTCTTAGGTCACAGTGCTGCTGGTGTGCAAAATTTCATGAAAATGCTGTGTCTTTACTCATATCTCTAACTGCTAACAAGTTTCTAGGTAACCAAGAGCACTATTGACATTTTTCATGTGTCTGAAAAATTATTTGATTTAGAACTGGGTAGTTCTTATGAAAATGTAATAATAGCAATAACAAAAATATAGTATCAGCTGCCCTGAAATGGATAGCGACTTTATGTCAAGCTGCTTTTGTGATTGTATTTCTGAAACTATAGAAGAAAGCGAGAGTCTGCCATTTGAACACCTGCGCTGTGTCCTGCTTCGCTCCATCTAGAGAGATGTGAATTCACTTCTGACACTTTCCACAGCTATTCTACATTTTTCCTGCAGCCTTTGTCATAACCATTTTATTTTAGTCACAGTACGTTCTCAGGTCTGTAGACATCATATCAAGGCTGAAGTGCTCCAAGTGCTCCAAGATAGTGTAGCTGTGACCATAACAGATAAAATCTAGAAAACATTGACTGATGAAGAATGGATTAATTTGTTCACATTTAGGTAGCTCATGGTAGCATTAGAAGGTGAATTGACCTCTCACTCGTTGCAGCTTGGCGGATCCTGTGGCTTCATCCCAGCTCATCTCTCTATACTAAAAACTGTTCTTGCCCTAGAAACATTAATAAAAAGTCTTTCTACTAATGTTTCTGGGACCTGGCATTACAAAAAAATAGCACTTTAAGAATCCCTTCTAGCAGTCATGCGTCTTGTACTACAAATGAGAGGGTTCAGAAATATGTCCATATTCTCAGAGTAACGCTTGACCATGGAAAACAGAGAAAGAAAGAACCCAAACATAGAATCATAGAATCATTAAGGTTGGAAGAGACCTCTAAGATCATCGAGTCCAACTGTCAACCCAACACCACCATGCCCACTAAACCATGTCCCTAAGCACCACATCTACACATCTTTTAAATACTTCCAGGGAAGGAGCCTCCACCACTTCCCTGGGCAGCCTCTTCCAATGTTTAACCACTCTTTCAGTAAAGAAATTTTTCCTCACATCCAATCTAAACCTCCCCTGGTGCATCTTGAGGCCATTTCCTCTCGTCCTATCGCCACTTACTTGGGAGAAGAGACCAACACCCACCTCGCTACAACCTCCTTTCAGGTAGTTGTAGAGAGCGATGAGGTCTCCCCTAAGGCTCCTTTTCTCCAGGCTAAACAACCCCAGTTCCCTCAGCCGCTCCTCATCAGACTTGTTCTCCAGACCCTTCACCAGCTTCGTTGCCCTTCTCTGGACACGCTCTAACACCTCGATGTCCTTCTTGTAGCTGTATATTTAAAAGATATTCTAAGACACTGACTTGTGTTAGTAAGGAAACAATTCTTGTGATCACCTCCATAAAACTGTGTAACTGAACCAGCATGGTCCTGCCGAATAACCTGTGCAATGCAAAGGGCCTTCCTCCATTTGTAGCTCTGTCCTCTGCCTTGTTCTCGCAGCTCCATAGCTTTTCACTTCAGCAGTGATTTCCAGAAGCCTCAGGGGCAGTATTTTCCCCTTGTTTCATGCTGTTCTTCTCATGCTTATATTTCTCACTGCTTTGCACCTACAAGTCCAGATATCTGCTCCAACAGGCTTTCATAAGAAGAAATTAACACCAATATGAGAATCACCCCTTCTCCATGCCCACTTCATCTTGTAGCTGTTAGTTTGTTAGGAAAAGTCTAAAACTTAATGTATAACAAAATAGATAGTATAATTTAAATAATTATTAAATATTACCCAATAATATACATGCACAAAAACTTAGCAACCAGCCAGCATGCAATGCCTGTGCCTGATTAAGCATACTCCAGTCAGCGTTAATAACATCATAAATGGGAACAACTAACAGGGAATTTGAACAGGTCAAGCGGAAAGTATATATTGCTAGGGGAAAAGCATGGCAAAAATGATCATTGTAGTCATCTTCATCTTCTTCACCTGCTGCAATGGAAGAGCCTTGCTCGGAGGAGAATGCTTGTCTGCGGACCCCACCACTATTCTTTCTGCTTGGCCTTTCCTTCCACCCCTCACCTCTTTGTTTATCCCCTAAGGTAACTTTGAAGAAAATGTCCTACAGACATTATAAGACATTACTACAGACCCTACAAATAAACATTGTGCATATAAACCTTTCTCAAGATCCTTTGTGCAGCAGTCTTACTAATGAAAACTCTAAATTTTGTCAAGAGGCCATCAGCTACAGGGAGCTGCTTGCTGTAGCAAGCTGATGTCTGTAACCGAGGGTTTGTGCTTGTACCGCCCCTTGGCATGTTGAGTCTCAAAAGACACAGTTTAAGCTGGAGGTAAGAATTTATTGAAACAAAACATCTCTCTAAAGGAGGGAAGGGGGAGTGAAAAGAAGAAAGAAAAAGGGTTTTTTTCTTCCAGTAGCTCACTGACTTAATTTCATGTGATACTCATTTTATGTTGTTTTACACCAAGCGAATTCCAGATACTCTAGGATGCCTCAAGTGACACTAGATACCTGCATTTAGGCACCTTAACTTGAGTAGCTCTGTACTTCAGCTGGGAACATGGATTGTTCAACAAGCCCCACCAGCTGTACTGACTGCGATGTGAATGCAAACTCTCAACATGTTTGTAGACACCTTCAAATAGAACTGATTCTAACAGTTATATTTAGGCTGGTGATTTAAAGCATTTCCCCCAGAAGCTGCTGTTCATGTCAGACTGGAAGAAACCTTTAGGAGGTTTAAGTGTGAACTGAATCCTGCCTGTACTACAGTATTCAGTTACCTAAACACAGACATCTAGTGCCTCTGAGGCACAACAAGGTATCTGAAAAACCTGCCTGGAGTGACGATTAGGACACAGTGTGGAAGGGGTGGCTGGAGGCCATGTGGGAGCCTTGCACAATTCTCATGAGATGCCTACATTTTAGCAACCAAAAATATTCTGTATTGTGTATGCTTAAAACCAGAATTCAGCTTCATCTTCTGTGATGTGCTGGGCACTTTCTACCTGGTCGATTTGCCTGTCACTGGTTTCCATTAATCTATCCCTTCCCCACCCCCTGTATATGTCCATTAACTTTTAATTAGTATGTCCCATAAACAACACTTCTTATTCCTCTACGAGTTCTCTGCAGGGTTCCCCAGTACTTAGCCAATGGGGATTTTTTCCTCCATGCCTTATCCTGTTACTATCTCATTTGTAAATAAAAATAATTTGCTATTACTTACATGAACAACTCACGGTTGTCTCTCAGTACCATATAACAGTTTTTCTGCTCAAATCAAAATTGTAATGTCTTTGACGTTTTCTCATCCTGTAGCTAGGAGCTAAGATTCAACAAAAATTCGTTTCTTGTTCCAAGCTTTCTCCTACCTCATTTTCTTAAAAGCATACCAGTTACTGTACTGAGGCATTATGCAGCCCAGTAATTTGAGCATCCTATTCAGCTCTGAATTTAAAGTTTTTAGATGCAAACTATGCTTGGATTTTGCATATTTTCTATACAAAACATCTCTTAGATACAGTTTTTCATCTGCATCTATGCATACATCTATGCATACTCTCACATTTTATTAGAACAGCCATTTCTCTGAACTTAGCAGATGCTATACTGTGGCTACAGGCATCCTCCTCATATCCAGCTCATTTGAGCTTGTTATCCCTTTCTTTAAATGACTATCCTATATATCTCTCACACTTCACATGCAATTTCAGAAACTGCCTTTTCAAGGCATTACTGTCACACCCATCATCTTCTAATCACAATCGGAAAGTGGATTCTGGCCTCTGGTAGGTCTGTGGTGTCAGGCTCCCCTGCCCATGTTTACAGTTTCAGACAGGTGTCATCAGACTTTTTATCACTTTCACAGCTGGGAGGATATCTCTGTAAGCATCAACAGAGCTAGCTACCTTCAGAGATGTGGTTGAAAAACCATCCATTACTGTGATGCCTACAAAAATATACAACAGTGGGAGGTTGCTGTGGTGCCCTTGCAGGGCTGGCTATGCCTCCTGATATTATCTCTGTTTGAAACCAACCAAACAACGGTTTCTTTGTGCTCCTTGTATGTGTCTGTGCTTGCTTAGAAATGTAAGCTCCTTACAGCAGGCACCATCCCCTTGCATTCTGCAACAAATCAAGTCCCATTCCACAGTAACCATACAAATAATAATTATAATACCTGAGTCTGTGTATCTTAGAGACATTCCAAAGCTTCCTCTGGCCTCATGTTGAACTG
>NW_008824143.1:892588-905370 GCF_000699105.1 Pygoscelis adeliae
TGCTAGGTAGTGGTGGTGGTGCTGGCATATGAATAAAACATTATTTAGAAGATCTCTGTTTCACCCAGGGATCTAGCAATGGAATGCTATCTAAGCAATTATTTTAATTGGAGATAATCACTTGGGAAATGGATGGATGAATTAATCAATTCCAGTTAATTGGGATAATGACATTATTTATGCTGGTCACCTTTTTTTACCACCATCTGTAGGAATCTTTCCAACTGCAAGGCCAAATTCTTCTATGATACAGATCCACTGAGGCTACTGCAATTAAAGCAGGAATTAATCTGGTGTATTGTAAGTATAGAACAAATTGCCTCACTTACTTATTTTTGGAGAAACCATGTGTGCAGCTGACCTGGGAATACTACAAATTACTCTCTTTATTAAACTGTTGCTATCCTGTCATTAGTAGTGTTGCAACAGGAGGTGTTCTTGGCACTTGTTCTAACAGAAATATATAACTTTTGTTTTGTTTGCATACTTATGCAGCTCATTACTATGTGAAAAACAATCTGCAGCTTAGCATTTGTTAATGGGATATGGAACAAGGAAACAGCAGATGGAGTATTAGGATACTGAATGCATAATAAGTTTGATCCTGAAAGTTCTTGTGTGATTTTTCAGCTCAAGATAGTTGTTAAATTCCACCGCAAAGCTAAACAGAAACCACGCCTGTGTTCAAGCAGTGAAGGCACAGTCCTCCACACTAAACAGACTTAAGGGTCAAGTGTCCTCTGCACCTGATCACCTCTTAAAGGGAGGCAAAAGACAAGATTTTTCTTTGTGATTAATTCTTTGGTTTCTTCTACTGTTCAGAGAGGAGCTCTGAAAATAGGATGGCTCATTCTCCTTCAAATGATTGAAGATGACCTTTGCTGTGATATTGTCCTACCTATTTCTATCTTCAGCTGAAGAGAAATAGAGTTCTGAATGTCATCCTCTGCTCACCTGTATGTCTAATGCTGACTGGTGCCCATGAGCTTCACCAATCTGAGGACAAGTAAGCAGGGCTACAACCACTTTGTACTAAGATACGTCTTCATTTAATGTGTTATAGCACCTTTGCACCTCTCAGAATAAAATCTTGGGGTAAAATGATTTCTGTATAATCTGTTTGTCCATCCTCATTTCTGTGTCAGACTGAATGGCTCTTCAAGTCTGATGGAATAGACCCAAATCCTTTGTCTTGCAAAGATAAAGACCAAATCATTCTGTTACACTCATTGGATCAGGATACATTGAGCCGTGGGTACATCTGTGACTGCAGCATGGATTACACATATCTCCCAGGCTGCAGTGAGCTAGCACAGATTTTAAGAGCCTTTTCTGCAACAGAATGACTCTCCAACTCATTTAACACAGGCTTGTTTAATAAATCATAGCCTTTCAAACTTCTGGAAAATGGCGAGGTGTGGCAAACAAAAGTTAACAGTCTTAGGATCATTACAACCGAATCCTAAGCAGCTACAATACAATTTACTGCAAATACTCAGGGTAAAAAAAGGTTGGGAGATGTTAGGGCAGGCATAAAACCTGGAATTTCTCACAGGCTTTTGGTTCCTTCATTGCAGGAACCCACTGAATTCAAGCAATGGTGTCCTGTGTGACCACAAAGGGGAAAGCACCATTTGTGAAAAGTCAGTGCCCTGGGGTTCCTTTATTTTTGCACCAGGCTGAATTCAATTCTCCTGCCTCCCTCAGAGACCTTCCAGCAAAGATGACATCTGTGACCCACGGCATGAGCAGCTCTGAAGGGAGATAATGTTTTCAGTTAAATGGGACCAAACAGGCTCCTGTGTGTGTGACTTTTGTTTTCATATTCATACTGACCCTCCATCCAGCAGAGCACAGGGATGGGACACTGTAAGAGGCCACCTGAGTCACTGCATGTAAGCCCTAATCTCTGTGCTAACAAACAAATAACAGCTAGGTCAGGGGGACCACACAACATTATCCCACATATCTGCAAACGCTGTGGGCCAGGAAATGCTTCCTGACACCTACCAAAAGACTATGGTGTGCCACAGGAAGAAAGCAGGAGGAAGTGAGAGCATTATCTGCATACCAGATTCTTGGACCTTTGTCAATAAAATTCCCAGATGATGATGCTCCAGCCTACCAAAAAAGGAAATTCTGCCTCTGCAGAAATTCTTCTTAATTAGAAGAAAAAATTCCTCTGGACTGCATATCTGATGATTGGTTTAACACATGTTGAGCTGGGTGAACAGCTGAAGACCTGTAGGTATTTAATGTTACGAAGATTTAAGTAGAATTAAGTCCTACAAATGCTTGTAGTTTTGAAATTATTTGAAGTTGCTGAAGTTTTTATTTATAAAGAATCAGTATATCTCATCTTAACCTTTGTTTGACCAAACTAAACAAATCAAACTCATTTAGTGTCTCGTAATACATTTCCAAAATAATTTTAGCATCTTTTGGCATTTTTCCAGTTTTAGTTCGTTTCAGTGTTGGTGACTAGAGAAGTCAGAACTATTTAAAATGAAGTTTTATCTGTATTTTCTACAGCAGTACTAATAATTTCCTGGTTTTGCTAAAAAATACCTTAAAGAAGCCAAGATACGGTTTTAACACTGACTTTAATGAGGTCAGGATTTCACTCTCACATTCGTTAAAAACCTTCTCTTTTACCTACCTGTGGTATGTGAAGCACATCCTAGATTTTAATGCTGAAGCCTCTCTCCTAGGAGTGTCTTGTTCCAACAAGTGTTGTGGAATGAGGCGTGGTTCACATACCACAACCAGACAGAAAACCGAATACCTGCATCTTGAAATAAAATACATTTCCATTAGCTCTTCCATTAGCTCATTAATCTTGATGAAGCAAACATGTACATTCAAATGAAAAAAATAATTATGGAAAAATTCAATCCAAATAAAACATACAAAAATTTTCAACCATAATTATATGTTTCAAACGCTATTCTGTGATTGAGAAACTAATTCACACAAGTAAAGTGCTTACATAAACCAGTGATGTTCTAATATTCCACAAAGTATCATTTTTATTCTGAATGCAAAGGAGTCAATGAGTTAAAGTCATCCCATGTTAAAGAAGATAGTATTTGTTTGATTTTAGATCAAGAAATACATAAATCTGAAATGCAACTAAAGCCCAAACTCAAAAAACAAGATCTCAACTATACAGGGCTTTCAAGTTTCCTCAAACATCACTGGAATATTGTGAAACTTGTGTGTAATGCTTATACGTTTGTTTGATTGTTTCCCCCTTGTGTAGTTTAAAGTAGAGTTTTAAGTTTTCTTTAGGAAATCAGCATTTAATTTCTAGCAAAATGAGATTCCTAAAGAAGGGAGATACCTTCATTGTGCCCTCCATCAGCTGCACGAGTAAACACGGTACCCATGGAAGGACTGTAACACGCATCTCGGCCGCCGGCTGCTGCGCTTAACTATGCCCTGTCTCCATGGAAACATTTCAGCAGACTCGGTACCTACTGGTGACCGAACAAAGATTTTCCTATTGCTCTGCAGAAGAGGCAAAATGTAAGCTGCAGTGAGTATAGCATCTTTTCTTGATGTGGACCTGTATGCATTGGCAGACCAGAGACATCAGGTCTGTCTTTTCTTTTTTTTTCCCCCTGAAAAACAAGCAGCAACTGGGGAAGAAAGGGGATTGGTAGTTTTTTAACAAAAAATATATATTTACAGAAGGATGCAAAATCTCGAAGTCAAATTCGAAGTCACAGCTCTTCTTTTAGAGAAACAAAGAGAAGCCCTCAAATCGGCCACTCATAGGGTTCAGAGAAGTGTTTTGAATTGCAACAGTGTGCTTGCTGAAATTAAGAATAGTGAATATATTGTTATATGAAAGAATAATAACCTCCGCTTTCATTTCAGCTGCTTTTAGCTGAATAATTGTATAGCCAAGGAAAAGTCTTTTTTCCAACATTAAAGTGACAGGAGTCGTTAGTGTTTTTGAATAGAGTGTTCAGTTCAAGATAGCATAGAGCTGCATTAGAAGAGTAGGAAAAAACATTCTATATCAGATCAGGAAATATATCGGAAAAAATAGGCCAGCCAAAATAATCTTGTCTTTTGTTCCAAGTTACAAAACAAAGAAGTGAGATTTAAAACATACTTACTTCAGCCTTTGGGATGACTCCTTTAGGGACTTGCAAGTTTGAATGAGATGAAACTAATAAACAAAACTGGGATTTTCTGCACATTCCTCTCAAAGCCCTGTGCTGGTCACATGGGATGGAGCATTAATTCTCCTTTTTCCTGTATCTTCTACTCACATATAAAAATCATATGCAATCACAAGAGGAATTAAAAATTTACACTGATAAGAAAGACAGGGGCAAATATCTCTGCCTTCTTTTCAGTTTCCGAGTACCATTTGAATAAGGAAATGATGACAAAATAAAGATTTCCACAGTGCTCTCATCCTTCTGTATAGGAAGGATATCAATATCATCTGTATTCTGATATAGATGCCAGTAGTATGCCTACTGTGCTACCTTTATGTTTTCACTAACGCAAAATAAACCTTGCTAAGTGGCAAGGACAAGTCATTACTTTGATTACCACTAACAGTCTGCAACCTCTGCATATAAAAAACATCCCGCAATTAAATTTGTCAAGCATGACAGAACATGTTTTATTTATTTTTTTAAATAATTATCACACTGATATTGTCAGCTTTGTTTACCACAACATTGGTATTTTAGCAATTTATGATGATTATAGTTTCTTCTAATTATAATAGAGATTTTATTTAAAGTTCTCTGCTCAAATGATTTAGAGCAAAAGCTGATGTAGATTGCAGCTGACGTTAGATTGTTCTCATCTGCAAACTTAAAACTATAGTGCTGATATTCTTTCTGAAGAACCCTTGTTTTGTTATTTTTTCTTAGGAGACCAGAACAATTTCAGACTCCCAGAACTAAATAATTATAATGGATGTGTCATAAGAAAGGCTGGGTGTGCCTGTGCTCCCTCCTGGGCAGGCAGGAACTGTCTCAGAGCTGATTGGTGGTGGTACAGCTTGAACTGTCAAGCCCTGCTGAAGGCTTTGTGGCTACAACCTAACGCCTCAGATGCTGTGACTTTGCATCAAACCTGTGTCCTGTATCTGATCATTTCAGACAGCACGGATTTGTGAGCATCTGCTTGCAGAAGAGCATGTCGATGGAGCTGGGTACAAGAGCACCGTCAGTTGCTTAACACACCTCAGCAGGTACAAAAAACTTTAAAATTCAAATTCAAAGCATATTTTCTTAGTATTCCTCACCTTACCTGGGATACTAATGAAAATGAGATTTGGCTAAGGCCAGAACAGAGTGAGGATGCTCATATTTGGCTTTTAAGAAGAATTAGTGATAATGTTCAGCTTTTTAATGTAAAAAAGATGCAATCCTTTCATAAAAAGATTCCAGCTGTGTTTAGCTGTATCTCTGTTAGGAAAGCATTTCCTTCAAGAATGACTTTATTGTGCTTCCTGGTGGATTTATTGTTGCCTTCGTGACCTGGAAAATACATCGTATTAACTCCCTTGACCAAAGAGAATGGTCCCTAGTTTCCACCTTCTATAGACCATGAAAGGCAGGAACAAATAAGAAAACCTGCTGCTTGAAGCAATCTTGCAAACAATGACTGTGGAGTATAATATTTATTTCTAAGAGAAGGACAACCATCTTCATTAATACCACATGAATTTTCCTTTTTGTGCCTACACAACATTTGCCAATTATTTGTTCCTTTGTTATATTCCCCCAAATTGGGTTTAATTCTTAAAAATGCTATGCCTGTTTTTACCACCATATGAATAATTTTAGTTGCCTATATTTTGCTGCAAAACAATGGAGAGAAAGTGAGGAAAAAAGGATTGCCTGCTCCCACTTTTGGAACTCTCAGAGAAAACTAAAATGTTTGCCTTTATTTTTGAGTAGGAAACTTATCTTCAAAGCATTTAAAATACTATCAAAAGGGGGATATAATTGCAAAATATGTATCTGAAGGAAAAACGGGGGGGGGGGGAATTTGAATTTCTTTACTATTCCATGGTTAGTATTGAAATTTGAAAATTAATTTCTTACTAATATTCCAGATAGTTTATCACAGACACAGGAAGACTTCTCTTCTGAAAAGTGTGCATACACCAAAAATCAAGAGTTTCCATTTCAATGAGCAGTAATATTTTGAAAAAATCAGACATAATTTTTCTTTTAGGTTTTTTTTTGGAAAAAAAAAAAAGAAAATGTCCTTTTGCATATCAATTTTGATTTCTTTTTTTTTCAGTATAATGGAAAAAAATAACAAGACAAAGGGGGGGAAGAATTAAAAAAATTGAAAGCAAAGTGGAATTATAAATCAAAATGACAGAAAATTTAAGTATGTTCATTTGAAATGTTTGTATGTTACTGAATTTTATTTTGCCAATGAAATTAGTTTGACAAAACTAAGTTTAATATTTTCTTTCCAAAACTTTGATTTTTACCAAAATACCTTTTTATAGAAATCTTTTAAAATCAAATTTCTTTGACAATTTCTAATTCTTCTGGAGTTTACCACATCCTGATACAAGGAGAAAAAAAAATATAGTAGGATTAAAAACCATTAAGCAGCCATTTTTTTATAAAAATATTATTCATAAATGTTCAGAATATATTTCTCCCTAAACTCAATAGTTATTTAACCACTAAAGTAGAAATGTCGTTTCTATATACCATAGGAAGTGTTCATTAGTTAGAATTTACATGAAGCTAATTAACTCATTGCTCTTTGCTGACCTTTTTTTTTTTAATTCTCATTATTTAACCTTGAAAGTATGCAGTTGGCTTGATAGTCACAGTCATTTAGAGAACAGAAGAGATTTTAAATGCTGTTCTTCTAAACAAAGACAATGACCAAAAGACACTAAGCTACTTAAATATTTAACTGTTACTTCTTATTAAAAAAAACCCAAAACTTTAAAATAACAATTAACCTTAATGCATATATAAAAAGCATCTGGTGTGTTACAGGTCAAACACTAAGAAGCACAGCCTTCAACTTCCACCAGGACACAACAATTTTTTAAGGTTCATATTTTAACTTTCCAACAGAAGGAAGAAAAAACTGTCTTCAGGCTCAGGCTGTTTCACAAAATTAACGTGTGTCCTTTTCCAAGTCTTCCTAAATCCTTCCAGAGGCGAGAGTCAGGGAATATGAATTTTCTAAGACTGCTTAAAAATAAACCATAAAAAATTGTTAAACGTAGGTTTCTCCCTGTGCTGTGGAAAGGCTGCTATTTTTTTTATTTCCCTCATTTCTTATCTTGCTTTGCCAACAGCTAGAACAACTAGCATTTCTACAGTTATGCACTGTAATTTCCAGTCTTCATCTACATACTCGTCTCTTCACCTCACCTGTGTCATTTTCTTCCTGACTGAATTCTTTGGG
Organism: Pygoscelis adeliae; assembly: GCF_000699105.1. Classification (NCBI taxonomy): domain Eukaryota; kingdom Metazoa; phylum Chordata; class Aves; order Sphenisciformes; family Spheniscidae; genus Pygoscelis; species Pygoscelis adeliae. The sequence continues at coordinate 900,017 of NW_008824143.1, forward strand.
ACCTTCCTGAGTGCAGGATAAGATTCTTAAATTTAGGAGCCTATTCCCAAGTTATTGAAAAACCAGAAACCAAGAAGTTCTTCTTCACTCTATCAAATCCATTTTTATTTAACTTAGATAACTACTCACAAGTCTGTAGCATTTATACTCTATTTCAGCTCAAGACAGAAAAATGTTTAAAGGCAGAATTGATTGAATATTTCTCTTGAAATGATTTTATATTTAAGTGATTAAGTGAAATGTTGTGATATTTTCCCAAGAATTATATGTGGTATAGATCAGAAAGCAAAAATTCCACTACATGTACAATGTATTAAAGATTTATTGGATTCTAATAAATATGTATACATAATATGTATAAATAGACAGCATCTTACATTTATCTGAAAGGAGCAGACATCAAAGATCTGAAAGTCCTCAGCAGGGCACAGAAAGCTCTTTTCTGGCCCCTTGCCATAGATGAAGCTACAATTTTGTTGTCCTGTAAATCTGTTTAGCCACCTACCACAAACATTGCTATTATTTTTGGATTTGCCTTAACTCTTAATGACAAACACTTTTTCATATGCAAAGATTCTGCACATACAAGTTTAAGGGGTTGATTATAGTGTCATTATCAATTTATGGGGGATTATGACAGAACCGTGAGAAAGATGATTTGGAGAAGATGTACAAAGCTTTACTGCCTGATGGGGAGCTAGAATATATATAAATATTGCACATGATACTTTGAACAATGTTAAAGTACCTAAAGTAGGTTTAAAGACTTTTTCTAAAAATGTATCAAACAGAAAATGATTAATTGATGCAATATGTTTCAAAGATGCTGTACCTGAGTTTGGAGACAAAGGCAAGTCTAGATTCAAGTAACCTGGTAGAACTCTATTGAGTTCCAGAACAAACTGACTACATAACTTAGGGTTCTGTAGGGTTTAAAATGTTTATCTTCCACAGTGGAAAAATACCATCTTTCCATTATTCATTCATTGCCACTGAGCCACTAGAACATCATGGAAAACCTCAGTGTTCAAAAACTATTTGTTAACAAAGATGGAAGTTGTTATCTGCTAGTGACCTGAAATTTAAGTTAACTAAAAATATTTCACCACTATTTTTTTCTCTCTCTCTTTTTTTTTTTTTTTTTTAAATTGGCAGACCAAGTGTAATTGTATTCCCTGGTTTTCAAAGTTTTTGAATCTATAGTTCTTCACTTCTGAAGTACACTGAAATTTTATTTCCTCTTCCATTTCCTATTTTAGAATTTCTTTTGAAATGAAGCTTGGCACATGTTAACTTTTCATCTACATCCTGAGCTGCAGTAATTTGAGGCAGAGTTGAGCACTATCCTAAAATAAACAGGTGTTCTTAAGGTCTCTTTTGCTCTCTGTCTCTTTATTTCATTGAACCTGAAAACAATCATGTGTGAATGAGATACAGTTTAATGAACCTGTACTTTTTAGTACACAGAATTAAAAGGAAAGGAAAAAAATACTAGTTAAGACAGTCTTTAGTTCAGAATTGAGATTGAGGCATACACTGTAAATAAGCAAAACTGTTCTGTCATTTTTGTAGTCTTTGCTCTGTTGATTAATTTCAAGAATACGTTGGTTAAATCCCAGAACTATTTTATGGAGCTGATCCTGGATTGTCTAACTTAGCCTTTATCAGATGGAGCCACCTTCAGGAAGGCCTGTGGATCTGTGAATATTTGTCATTCCACATGTCCAGAGAAGCACCCTGGCATCTTCAGTTGTGAGAAACATTAAGAAATGACAAAAGAAAACAATGAGGCAGAGTTGCTAATGCATAACCATATTTCAGCATTTCATATATCATAACTCTGTGTTTATATGCATTACAGGACTTTTAAATTAAAATTCCACACACTTTGTTATTCCTTATAATCCAGGCTTTGCTTGTACAAGCATAAATATAAATTCTTGAAGGAAATGGGACATATGGAAATTTAAAAATGTAAATTTTTAAGTGCGATATCAGGATTGGTTTTACAATAAGAGTTTTTATGTTTTTACAGGCAGAAATAGTGAAGTGGCATTCCACCTCTGCATAAATAATATACAGAAAATATTATGTTGATGGAGACACAAGTATTAATTATTTAATAGGTGAATTTCTTCATACAATCCAGCTGCTCCTGTGTTTCACAGAACAATCTCAATATTTAGATAGATGTTGCCTAAAAGAATAATTGTCGTTAGTACTTCCTTAATGGTTAGCTGTGAATGGCTTGTGCCACTGAGTACCATCATTGGATAGTGACTAAGGGCTGTTTATCATGTAAAAACTTTCCCTGTTTACAGTTGATTTCGTTGGAACAAATGACTACTTCATGAAAACTTTTCATTGTTATCTTTCCAAGTAAACATAATTAAAACTAGGAAAAAGATTGTGCCACCAAGAAGGAGCTGAGAGGCACTGATGGGATAATACATGGTACCCTTCCTTAGCTACAAGAATTTAATTCTTTTTATGTAGTTAAAATTAAAGAAAAATAATTTTTTTCTTTATTTTTACCCTAAAAAAGGACTGTGACTGCGACTGCCTTCTTGTATCTCTAAATTTAAAAAAGAAAAATGTGTCTTCCAAGAGATTTAATCCTGTATTTGATGCCTGTATGCTGCAAGTTGGCACAAGCTGACATAACGTAAGGAAGAGCTGAAAAAGACAGAAAGAACAAGAATGGGGAAAAAAGCTCTCTAACCATAGATATGGAAAACCAGTATCTCAATCATTGTAAATGTGGCAAACAATAGGATCAGTGGAAGACTTACAGCAATCCTGTAAATTAGAGGCCATCAATATAGTCTGATTTCTTGTAACTGCAGGGAAATGGAGGAAGCAACTTGATCATCATGAATTTCTCAGTACTGTGAAACTGATAGAATTAAGAATACAGGCATATGGGAAAAAAAGTCTTGCTCTAGCAGAATACAAATGAGGGAATACAGAGGAATTTTTCAGTGATTTCCTGGAAATGATGGCCAAAAGGAATATCTGGTTGATATTCTTTGCTCTTCTTTGTATTTCTGTTGTTTTACAGGGATTCTACAATGGACAAGACCTCATTATGTTAATCCCCACAGAAAGAGAACAAAAAGATGTTCCATATCTCTAAGTGCTTACAAACAAAATGTAGCTGAAAAGCAAAGAGTAAGTACAAGCAGAAAGATGAATAAGTCCAGAGAAATACTGAAAAAAAAGTTAATCAGAAATAAACACCAAAAGGACAGTGACCTATGCAGGGTGTGGATTGCCTGGACACACATTCTCTGTAGAGTTGTACTGCATGAAATCTCATACCAGGACCTTTAGCAGTCATTTCCAATGGAGGTGGTCAAACTCAAAGGAAGGACCATTAATGTCAGCACGGTCTGGCTTCCATATCAATTAAAAATAATTAAAAAGGGAGAGAAGAATTTCTCAAAATCTTTCTTTAATTGATCAAAGAACAATAGATAGGTCTAAAAGTAACTGGTCCTTGTAGAGACAAGAGGATACAAGGAAACAGAATAAAACTGAACAGATAGGAAAAACAATGCCATCAGTACCAGAATGAGAGAAGTATAATGAAAACATTTCATGAGTATTTTGCTATTAGACTGAAATGCTCATACAGTGATGATTCAAGAGATAGATATCATGTCTGAAACAACCACAAATATAAATGCAGATTTAATACCTAACTACTTCAGAAAGTTATTATCTGTAAAAAAATTGATCAGAAATTTGGTGTCATCTTTTTGTCATGCATGAAAAATATTCCAAAGGATTATGGAATAAGGACCAATAAAAGTCTCATCATTCTTTAAAAACATTACTGTTCTTACTCTTCCTTCCATGTCAAATATTTCCATTTCATTATCATTGTATGTTTCATACAGATAGATGTCTTGAAATGGTTATGAGCTGTATTACAGGTTTTAATGATTCATTTCCATACCTGTTTCCTTACCTGAGAAAATAAGTAATAGCAAGTGTTCCACAACAGTTCCATCAAATACTGTAACCTTTCAGCAGAGGTCATGATGATAAAGTGAACATGGATGTAATCCAATCCAGAAAGTAGGAAAAATAAGCTCATTACACTAAGTGTCCTAAATATCAGTCTGAAATGGACAGTGAATTAGTTCGTCTTGTGTGTCTGCTGTGCCTTGTTAAGTATTTAACTTTGTATTACGTTGCTTTTTAGCCTTCTTCCTGAGATATACTATCAAATTATTTTATTCTGTTGGCAGAACATGATTTTCTCCAGTTATTTGCACTTGAACTGTATGAGTACCTTAATTAACCTCTTGCTAAGTAAAGATGCTTTTCTTTCCTGATCAAGATTCATTTTTCTTCTACCCACAACAGAAAAAGAAAAATTCTGACTTTAAAAATTGATGGTCTGATTATTGCTAACAAAAAAAGAAATGTTAAAATAATAGGTCTTTTTTTTCAGTTCAGATTATTTTGTATTCTTTACATCTTCCAGTGTGCCATTGAAGGATACTCTCATGTCTTATGATACAATTAACCAGAAGTAATTTCATACAATATCTTATTTCACAACACATACTGACACTACAGTTACTCTGATGTTTCTTTTTGAGCAAGTGTCTTGCCCATGGATGGTGACTCACTGAAAAGAAAGCACAGGCAGATGAAAACAAAGCAGTATCTAATGTATGAATGAGCAATGAATTGAACAGAATTGATTCAAGAGAGACCTTCAGAAAAAACAGCACATATAATGCCATGACTTATGTCACACATTATGTTCCAAGAGAACACATCACACATTACTGGAGTTTGAATTGTTACATAAAAAGAACGAACTCCCACAAACTCTCTTCTCCAATGAAAGTAAATCTGTGCATGCATCGCACTGACTAGAGATTTAAGCCTGGTTTATTAGCAGAATTCTGTCCATCTGCCTCACCCTAGTGTAGGCCAATGGCTTAAGCTCTTCTGCAATATGGTCTCTAGATTTCTTTTCCATCCAACCAGACTGAGATCACAGGGTTGGGTCCATTCATTACACATAAATAAATTAAAGACCTCTGAAGCTTCACAGGTTTTTTAAAATATTACAGTTCTTCCCTGTCACCCTCACAGACAACTTTGCAGAGGGCTAAGTTCATAGGGTCATGAACAAGAGCAAACTGAGTCATTTAGGTACATTTTGTACTGTGCCCTAGTGAAAGTAAATATATTTGCCAAAGTTTCTGCTGTCAAGATGGGTGGAAGTATTCCATGTAAAGGCTTTTTGTACTTCTCAACCTTCAGCTTTTTGTAGATGAGATTGAGATATATCTAAGATGATTGATTTGGTGAATTTCCACCTGCCTCTT
>NW_008824143.1:905518-908474 GCF_000699105.1 Pygoscelis adeliae
AGCTCCAGAGCATTACCATTCAAGCGCAAGTGAACCTCAGTTGGCTTAAAGTAATTACTTTAGATCTGAGTCACAAAAATGTACATGAAGTCTGGAAAAGGATCTCATGGCCTCCTAACTTTGGCTTAGAGACCCACATTCTGGCCAGGATACAGTTCAGCAACAAAATGTTTTTGTGCATCTGGCCCATGTGTGCTTTTTCACAGAGCTGTCAGTGCTTCAGCTGGAAGGCAACTGGAATTTTGAGATGACTGACGATGTGATAAAATGAATTTTGCAGTTTAGCAGCTTAGAAATTCATCAATTTCCTGCAAAAACAAAACCATACAATTTTCTATGTATCACTTGCAGTTAAATAGGAAATGTAGACATGATGGAAAACTGGCCATCTGAAAATTGTATAAACAATTTATACAGGCTACTAAATGTTAGCCCTGCTGCCTTCAAAACAAAGGTGACTGCTTACCTTGACTGGGTAGCCTGTAACTTATAAAGAACTAGTAAGGTGAAGAACAATGGGCTCAAGACAAGAAGTAAAGTAGCATCCTCCTTTATGGATGACAGAAATTGCTTGTCTAGTTGAGAATACACAGCACCTACCTCCTACTTCCTCGCCTTTCTGCCCTTGTTGCTGCTGATGGACTCAAGAAAGGGAAGGGTATATAGAAAACTGATTTATCAGATGCCTAATGTGGGCAGACTAGATCCCTTCCTTGATCACACCTGAAATTTCGAGCTAAATCCTGAGGTTTATTAAATAGTTAGATTAAATAACTGATTTGTTCCTTGGTTAAATTCTCTGGGGAGATGTCATGAGAATTCTGGAGATTTCATCTTTTAATTACAAAAGCTTAGAAATAATGTGGCATATAGTTCCTACAGAATCATTATTTCAAATGAGGTATCTGCCTTATTTTCTTCAAGATACTGGTCATATTCCCTGAGTTTTTTCATCTGAGTAATTCATAAAATGTGATGATCTTTCCTGCACTCCTACATTTGTTGTTCCCCAGCCTTAGGCACACTGTGTCCTTCATCTCTCTCTCTGCATGTATATTTACTCTACACCAATCAATCAAAGAATCAAGTAATAACATCTTTCATAAAACCCCAGAATATCAGTACAAAAGGACACCAAAAAAATCTCACTAGACAAAATGAGTAGATGTGATTTCTAATAAAGGTCTAGCTAGCCTGACCTTTATTAGAAGTAAATGATCATAACAGCTAGAGGAAACCTGAAAAAATGTAATTAAAAAAATCAAATAGAGTATGTAAGAAAGTAACAGATGAACACCATCTCTGCTGAAGTCATCAGCACTTCCAAACACTTTTTTTTTCCTTTGTACACAATCTGAAATGAAGAGGTACAGGAAAATGCACTATTCAGCAGGTAACAAATGATTAAAACAGTCCCGAAAGGTCAGCATTTTATAGTTCTGTATGTTGTAAATTCTGGCAAGGAAAAGGTCCGTTTTAAATAGTATTGCTAATACTTATTACCCATAACCCTGAGTACAAAAACAATACTATTTCTTACCATAAAACTCATATAGTCTTGGGGCAGGGAAGGATGCTGGTGGTGATCCTGAATCAGACATTACATAAACCTGAATATTTTTTTATTGTTCATTCAAAAATACACATGAAAGAAAGTTAAGAACTATGTAGAACACCAAACATTTTTCTAATTTTTTTCTTCCATACAAAATGGAGTGGCTATCCATAGGGTTGCCATTATTGAGCCTTCTGATTGGAATAAAGATAGGTTTCATTACATTAGCTTTATTTCCCTTGCTGCTTCAATTTGAGCTATTTTAGGCTAGAAAAAGCTGATAAAAGGAAGCTATGTAAACTTGCAAATCAAAGTATGACAACGTTCTATGGCTAAAGGTTGGAGGGAAAATCTCCAAAGAGAAAACCCATTAACAATCCATAATCTTTGCAGAAGTGGGAGTTTTTCTGAAAAATAGGTACCAGTTAAGCTTTCAGTTTAACTACTGAGTTAAGTGCAGATGCACTTGATGATGTAGAATGAATGAATGGCTTTTTTCACATAATTGACTACATTAAACTATCATTGTTGACTGCCTCTTCTAGTCCATATTCTACAACTATACACTTTCTCTTAGAAAATGGATCAAAATTTTTATTTAAGTCAAAGGCATTCTTCCTTTCTGTGGAGCATTTCTCTGAGTAGTTATGAAGAATAGGTAAAAGATATGAGGAAATCAAATGACGGACATAGCAAAATAGATATGTCATTACAAGGGCTGGAAGTAAGGTCTGTCACAATAACAGTGAAACAGGTAAATTGTGTACTTCAGAAAGAATTCACTGAAGTTATCTGGTCAGAATGTAGATGGAGTCCATCAAAGGTAGATTTTCTCATTTATAATTCTTCTTTTTCCTTACTTTAGAGAAGGACAGAAGGTCCAGTAAAACTGATTATTTTCTAACTATCAAAAACCATAGTTCTATTAATTTTGAAAAGAACAATTACAAATAATATAAATATATTTTGCTAATATTGTCACTGGTAGCTAATTTTATCCCCACAAAGAAAACTGTTTTGAAGTTCACAGGAAGGATTTTTTTTTTCAATAGAGGAACAAAAATTTTATTTCAAATTTAGCGAAGTTCTATGTGATAACTGGGGAAACAGTTTTTCTGGGTAGCGTATATGAAAGCAGATCAAACCCTGCACAACCAAATCGAATCATCTACCATCATGTGCAAGAGTCCAGGCCAATATGCAGGGGATGGAAAACGAAGGACAACACAAACTCAAGAGAGGTGATTTGCAGACATTTGTCCATGAAAATGTGAAAGGGCTCACATTGTCTGAGTAGAATCACCCAGGCAACCACTCCTTAGACAGAAATGACAACAAATACAAAATGATGCTGCTATCTATGGCATATTGATAACATTCTATTTCTTTATTCATTTGCTT
>NW_008824143.1:908487-918136 GCF_000699105.1 Pygoscelis adeliae
CTGGAAATATGAACATGGTTTGTAATTGCTCAATATTTAAGTATCTGGATATAGGGTACAAATAGACCTCAACCAGCTGTATACAAATTACATCTTTGTATTATAATTCCCCTAGAAAACTACTATCCAGTCCAAAATGTAAATGGGAGAAAAAAGTAAAGTTCATATATCTATGGAATAAAGAATATAATGTGTATATGTACATACATGTATAAGCCTATATCTAAGATATAGATATATCTGGGACACAGATTTTTATATATTTTTATATATATTTATATTTTCACTTATATACATGCTTATTTATGTTAATCATGTGTGTGCATATATATATACTCATGTACACACACACATATATATAACTATGTATACTTACCACATAATCACAAAATAGTTGAGGTTGGAACAGATGTCATCTTTTTCAACCCTCCTTCTCAAGCAGGGCCTCCCAGAGCCAGTTGATTGGGACCATGTCCAGATGGTTTTTGAATACCTCCAAGGATGGAGATTCCACCACCTCCCTGGGCAACCTGTGCCAGTACTTGGTCACCCACACAGTGAAAAAGTGTTTCCTGATGTTCAGACAGAACCTCCCGTGTTTCAGTTTATGCCCATTGCTTCTCGTCCTGTCACTGGGCACCACTGAAAAGAGCCTGGCTCTGTCCTCTTTGCATCCTCCCTTCAGGTATTTATGTACATTGATGAGATTCCACCCTGAGCCTTCTCTCCTCCAGGCTGAACAGCCCCAGCTCTCTCAGCTTTTCCTCATAGGAGAGATGCTCCATCCCTTAATCATCTTTGTGGTCTTTCATTGGACTCCCTCCAGTACGTCCCTATCTCTTCTTGTACTGAGGAACCCAGAACTGGACACAATACTCCAGGTTTGGCCTCACCAGTGCTGAGGAAACGGGAAGGATCACCTCCTTCAACCGGCTGGCAATACTTTGCCTAATGCAACCCAGGATATCATTAGCCTTCTTTTCTGCAAGGGCACATTGCTGGCTCATGTAAGTATACACATACTTACATATGTATGTCCTGATTTATCCTGTTCTTGATAGAAAGGAAAAAAAAAAAAGGATAATAATAATAAAAAAATAAATCTTACATGGAATAATCTCCAGTATTTTTCTCTTCTTTAGATATAGGATTGTTTGGTATGCCTTACGCTTTTCAAAGTGCCAGTTCTTGTATAGAGATACATACATATACCCTGGTTTTATTTCACCAAATTTTTACTCACTGACAGTATGAACTTTAATAGCAGCTTTAATATTCAGTTTCAATAAAACAGGCTAAAATATTCTTTGGGGAATGGAAATCTAAAGGGAATAGTTAGTAACTATCAAATTTTCAACCTTGCTGGAACTTGGAACTCAGCCCAGATTTATAGTGATTAATTCTCTGAATCTAAAAGTGCCTAAGTTTCACTTTAATTAAGGATTCAGATTCTCAGTGGCACTTAGGAGCTTGCATCCAGTTTCAGTTAAACCTAAATGGAAGTTAGGAGCCTAAGTGACTCTGTGAACCTGTGTGTAGGTACATAATGTAGACACCAAGAAGGTGGAATCCCTGCCTACCTATTTAAATGCCCCAGTGTCAAAGATGCTGTATTTATATTAGAAGACTTAGCAGACTGAGGTTTTACTGCACCTTATATTTTGAGACATGCCAGCACTTTAGTTTAGTCAAGGTTTAAAAATCTGTGTGTGTTTCTATCAAAATTCCCCACTTAGACTACCCCTGTGCAAGCTGTCAGTGCAAAGCCCCTCAGTCTGGTGAGCAAAACATGGAGCAAAAGACCTAAATTTTAGACTCTCATCAGCAGGAGGGCCTTTGAACCCTGCTCTTCTGCTCCCTGGGAAAGTTCACGAGGACTATGTCTAAAGAGAGTTAAGAAAAAAAAGCTTGATTCAAGGACGGTGCCAAAAGAGATGGTTCTTGGTTTTTTAGATAATGATTGAGTAGAGGAGCCTGCAGAGTAGGAAGCCTGTATTTTAAACTGCTTTTGTACACTTGGACATTTCACACCCACTGCCCTTAGGAGCCAGGATACTGTCCAAACTCACCCGTTAATCTTGTATGGGACCTCTCCAGGCCCATCGGGACACCTGTGCAGAAAGGAATGAAAGACACCTGGGGACAGGGAAAGACTAGGCAAGGGTTAGTCTAGCTCTACAAGCAAAGTGTGGTAGTACACTCTCTCTTTAAGGAAGAGAACCTGAGACTTTCTCACCACCAACAACGCCTTAGTAACCGGACTTAACATCAGACTTTTTCCTTTTCTTCAAGAAGAATAATCTCACAGTTTGTGCTAAGTGGTAGCCTCTAAAGATCTGACAGAAAATGTTCTAATGCTAGCTTTTCTGAAAGCCTGATAGTTGACGCTATGATGAACTCCACCTCTGTATGGTGAAGTTGTAGATTCACAAAATACCAGGCTGCGGTGAGTCTAGATCTCACTTCTTCCGCTTTTTGCAAGGGTGTGCTAACCAGAGGATTTTTACGTAAAAGATAGGGTCTGCTGCTGAAAGTACATACACGACTAAGTTCTAAGGTGATTTCAAACTGACTTATTTCGTAGATGTGCTTCACTGCATCTCAGGTAAACACCCAAGTCCAAGCAAGTGGTGGATTTCCAGATACAATCCTCCCATCTATTCTTATTCCACACCTACCTACTTAGTATATAGATCTTATTTACCTTCTTCAATAAATGTTTATCTTTGCCCACTGACTATGGAAGACTTGAAAACCTGACACAAAAATTTTAATAACAGTCCAAAAGCCAGATGTTTCATTTTCAGCTGTGGTAATACTCAATGGGTGAAAATCTGAACTGAAAAACTTTTACTATATGTGGAAACTTTCTCATATGTGACATGAGATGATGATTTTAGCTCAGTTCCTGGAAATTACACCTGCTCAAAAGTAACATTTCTTTCCCCTTTCTTCATAACTCTGTAAAAAGGCGGAAAGGCCTATTCATTTTGCAAGTCTCACAGAAAGATTAAGGGTGGATTGGATTTATGGGCTATTTTTCAGCTGAGAAGATAAGACTTATGGAAAACAAATCCTCAGAAGCTAATGTTTTCAGACTGGAACCATTCACAAAACAGTAAACTTCCTTATTAACTCCCTTTGTAGTTCAGGTTTGTGTTTAATTCAGTTGAGTGCAAGGCAAATGCTTTTATTTTTTTTCTTTTGACCTTTATGATTTTAATAAATGAAGATCTGTCATGTGTTCTTCTAGCCAAATACAGTGCCCGCAGTGTAGAGGTGTGTAAGTTAATTAGTTTCCACGGTTTAAAGTCAGGTCAGCCTAAACATCTGCTTTGTTTCTATTTGCCATACTACCAAGTATTCACAAAGTGACCAGCCGTGTCTCATGCCAGGCGTTTCTTTCAAGTGGCCTTATGGAGTTTGCCCTGTGCGGAGTGTGTGATGAAGGAAGGACAAAAAATCTGGGTGGTTACAGTAGAGATGGAAAAAATGCCTATGGTTGTCCAAATAAAATTGACTGAACTATATGGATGAAACAAATTTACAAATTTTTTTCCAACTTCTGGCTGAAAACTCTGTAATATGGAGATTTCCCACAGGGTGGATATGCTGATTTTTATCTATTCCAAGGCACAGCTCCAATGAGAATTCATGGCAGCAACCCAAGCTGAAGTAAACTGGCTAGTCAGAGAGAAAGTATCAATATAAAATCCCACTAGGCTGCACACAGCACATTACAACACACAAGTGTGGAAGATAAATGAATTCCAGCATCACAGACTGTTGCTCATATTTGGCCGAAGCCCTGTATTGCCTAGTGACCTTGTGTACAATATGTATTTCACAGGACAGACAACATGCCAGATCTCTGGCCATCATCTTTATTATTTTCTTGCAGCTTTGTGCAGGGGAAAAAACCCTCTTGAATAATGTTACCTTTTCAAGATACAAGGTTGGGGGAACATCAAAAGCTCAATGGGACACCCCAGCCTAGTTTAGTACTTCTGAGTAAGTATCTGAGTGTACCGATTCTTGCAGATAGAAACTGGAAATGAATGCAGAAACCCCCAAAACAGTCTCTTTAATCAGTTATTAAATAAAGTGTAGGTGTTTCAATATCTGAAATACCCCTTAGTGAATCATAGGAGTAAATCTACTCACAGGCAACTGTGTAGCCACAGTAACCAAAGCAGCAACAGTGAAATAGCAGCAGACTGACAGAGATGCAGGGTAACATGTTTCCCAGGATCTCTTGTGCCAGTGCTGGCATCCTGGAAAACAGGGTTTCTGCTACTGTAAAGGGACAATATAGACCTGTGGCTACTTCTGAACTTTGATCAGTCCATAAACAAAATTCAGTTTCCATCCCTCAGTTCTGTAATGACATTAAGCCTGGTCATTCCTTTAGCTTTGCCTCTTCCCTCTACACAGACAGCTTAGTCCTGTCTAAGCTCTTGCTTTTGATCTTTAGTACGGCAAAATTCAGCTTGGTCTGCAGTGCTGAGAAGCTTAAACTGCAGGTGAGCACTTTTTTTTTTTCCACCCCAACTGAGTCTAATAGTTCTTTTATTCACTACACAACACTTTTCTCTCTCTTTTTGTTTTTTGGGGTTTTTTTGGTCATAAAGCATAGCAGCTTTGACAACTACATAATATCCCTAAATGTTTAAAAGTGTTCATTACAGACTTCCTTTGGGAATTGCCAAGTTTTGTTCTTACTAGTCACTTACTGCCTTTAAACATTCAGTATCTTTTGATGAAAAGGGAGTCTTTGAGGTAATTGGAGGGGAAAAATTCTCTCCAGCTTTCTTTGCAACTTTCTCCAATTCATCAAGACAACATTATATCTTTTCATTTCAAATATTCGAAATTAGTTCTTTCTGCCATCAGAAATAAAAAACAAGGATTCATATTACTAAATTTTACTAATATGATCAAGAGTTCCACAACAGGGCCTTTATTTTTAAATCAAGCTCAGAAGACTTAGAAGAACCAGCTTGTCATATGTCCTATGCTTCTCCCCCCAGTCATTTTAGTGGCCTTTTGCTGGACTCTGTAGTTTCTCAGTATCTCTTTTGTACTCAGAAAGGGGAGGACCAAGCTGGACACTTTTCCAAGTGCAACCACATGAGTGTAAAATAAAGGGGAAAAATCATGTCCTTGGACTGTCTGTCTGCCTATGCATTTGCTAGTTCAGCTCACTCCATGTTTAGCTTTTACTGCTGCCAGGGGACACCGCTGACTCATGAACTTCAGGTGCCCAGGTCCTTTTCTGCAGATTTGCCACTGAGCCAGTCAGCTCACAGCCTGTATCAGACCACAGGGTGGTGCAGTCCAGGTGCAGGACTTTACCTCTGGCCTGTTGAACTTTATGTGATTCTTGCTGGCCATTCCTCCAGCTTGCTGAAGTTCCTCTGGATGGCACCCATGTCCTCTAGTTTATCACTTGCTCCCCCAGGAAGGGATGCTGGAAACAGTTTCTTACTTGTTTGAAAAAGACCAGGTTTTTAATATTGAGGGCAGAAGGTACTGTTTGTCTGTATAGGCAGGTCTTGTCTTATGGGATGATTAACAGGTAGCTTCATTAAATAAGTCTTTTCTTGTTTGTGATTTGGTCATCCACTGTTTTTGTAAAATTCCGAAGTAGGGACTGTTAAGAGCAGCCAAATCAATAGACTTTAATACCCAGGAGTATTCCTCCCCGGCTGGCATGTTGGATGTGAGGCAGATGTTTTTTCCCACTCCAGGTGTAGCCAACAGTGATACTGAACACATATTTCAAGGGTGCAAATACGCTTTAGAAAGCTTTACCTAAGGACTGACCAGTCTATGCCTTTCAGTGGATATGAGAGTAGAGATTTGCAGAACTAGCTGCTGCATTTGCAGAACAAGCACAGCACTGTGCATGGAGTCCTAAGAGCGTTAGCTTCCCAGCAAAGGCTAGTCAGTATAGGGGCATTGCTGAAACAACCATTGCTATTTCTACAGTGATGGATGTACACAGCTACTTAAAGGACCCTTATGCACTACCTACTATATTGTGCATATTGCCTTACGTTATCTGCTTACATCTACTAGAACCGTCAAGCATTCATTTCTTCAGCATGCTTTTGTGCCAATTATTTAACTATTAACTCTTACAAACCTACTGTTTAAAATGCTTTAGAATTTACAATTCTTTAAAATATCCCACTGAAAATAAATGTGTCATCGTCATGCTTGAAGTAACTTCAGTGAAAGCAGTGACACCAGGACTTCACTTTAGCCAGGATTTCGTTGTTCTCCAAAGTAAAAGAAGTAATAGTCTTCCACCTACAGGCATAATTGAAGTGACATATCATCCCAGCTTAAATGTTATTGAATGTCTTTAAGAAGCACGCTCTTTGTAACAGAGTTTTGCTATTTAGATCATCTAAGATATATGCAATCTGTGATTAAATGGAATTTTAAAACTTGAAATCTAGGAGTCTCCCTAAGCATTTAGTCTGTAGTTTTAAAATCTTTTCAATAATAGACTCTTTTGTAATTCCTCTTTCCTGAATAATAATTTTATTTTGTGATACAGAGAAGTGCATCATTTACTTGAACAGCAATAGTAATAATTGTTATTGTTATCTCATTATATTAGAAGTTAGCTTAGATTTATATGAACATGAAAATTATCTCTATTTTCATTGGAGCACCATGTCCCAAAATAACAGCTCAGGTAAAATTGCAAATGATCAATAGAAATAACTGTGTGGGTGATATGGAAGGTTTTGGTCATTGCACTGAAGTTAGTAGAAAGCTGTTGGCACAGCTGGGTGGCTGTTGTGTTTCTTGGAATAGTGGCAGGAGGGATGATGATACAGAGAAGTACATCATTTACTTGAACAGCAATAGTAATAATTGTTATTGTTATCTCATTATATTAGATATATTGTAGCACTATTGACCTTGTTCAAAGGAATGTGATGATGTTTTGACGCTGTGATGGGCAAGTCTCAATACAGCATATATCAAGGATTTGTGATGATACCAATCATGATCAGTTAAGTCACTGTAACCCTAAAAGGGTTTGATAAAATATTTGGAAAGTCATTGTGAACCTTTTGATATTTTCAATACATGAAAATATAAGGTAATTGAAGTTTAAGCAGACAAAAAGGTAGACAAATTGCATTGCATAGCATGTAAACATGTACAAGCTGCATAAATGCATGCATTAGAGGTCTTGCAATATCAAAAGGAATTTTTGACAAATGGTTCTTTAATATTTTTAACAGATATTTTTGGCAATACTTACATTTAACACCTGTTAGTCATTTTATTTTGCCATCTTAAAGAAGTTATGAGTCTAAATCAGAAAACAAACAGGCAGTAAGGCTCTGCTTTTCAGGAGCAACGAAAATAATTTTCTTTGCCACTGAGTCATTGAAATTAATCTTGCAGCTTGGATTCATGAATACTCTTCCAGTAACCAAGAGAAATGGGACTCATGAAGCTTAGTAAAACTTAGAAAATGCTTTTGTTTCATTAGGTTGTTTCTATTCATACTGATTAATGATCAAAATTTTGCTAATGGAGTTTACTTGGGTTATCTGAGTAAAACCCCTAATTTGGAAGCAAAACACTTCCAAAAAGAATGAACCAGGGAACTGGTTAATTAAAACCATTAACAACTGAACAGTATTCAGATAAATAGCAAAGGGGTTTCCACACATGAAAATAATTTTAACATGCCATCTTAGCGCACCTCTTAATAGTAACGCACACATTGTTGCCTCATCCTAGTTCTTCAGGGACCATGCAACAGTGATCTAAGTACCCTGACAGTGAACAGCCTTCACAGAGTTATTTTTTAGGAATTATACAGGCTAAAGTACAACTAACTATTTTATCTATAGTGGCACTTAATAAAACACAGGTTTATTTCAAGCTCCATTTTCTGCAGTACATCTTGTCAGTCATGTTAGATTATGGTACTGTTGAAAATGTCAAACAGAAATTTGAATATGCCTGAGGCATGTCACATGCTAAAAGGTTTCTATCATGAGCCTTTCATAATAGCTGGGGTTTTTTCTTAGAACAAAATTTAACTATTACTTTAAGACTTCAAAATGCCTTTTTTAATCCTGAAAGATAGTCGGCTGTGCCATAGCTGCACATTCCTCCCCTCCTTCTGAAGATTAAAATGAACATATATTCTATAAGTAATTACCTATTTCTATGAAAATACTGTACATTTCTTAATGTGAAATGGAGTGCAAGCATCAGTTTGTATTGTCACTTCAGATTATCTCACATTCATTGACTCATTATAATCTGATAAACTGTGGTATAGGATATCCACCATCTGTGAAGCTATTGCACTTATTTAAAATGCTGCCTGCTCTTCTCTTTCACCCAGGAAATATATTCCTTCTATTGTCAGTACATCCTGACAGTTGTACAAATAAGTCAGATGAGTTTTGGGAACTTTTTGTTCAATCACTTTGCTTTTGCAGAATCTTTGAAACCTCTTGGGTATCCAGCTTTTAGGAGCCAAACCTCTTGGCTGGATTTAGAAGAAGAAAGCTCATCTATTACCACAGCCTGCTGGAATTTCCATGCTCTCACAGGCTCAGGACTAGACTGCAGGTGCTTAGATGCAGTTTATTAGAGCTGGGAGAGTTAAAAACAGCTCCCAGAGCATCTGGTAAAAAGTATTTAGCAATGTGCACTTCCTGACAGTGTTGCCACTCCAAGGAGTTGTGTCACCAAGACTGGCATGTGCTCCTCCAGGATCACTGGTGGCCTCTCCATACCCACTCTTTCAGATGTGGTTGGTTGTTTTGCAGAGCAGCCCAGCAGCGACTCAACCCACTGGGCCAGGAAGGTCTTTCTTACTGAGTAAATATCAGAGACAGAATTTCCATGTTATAATTTAACATACTAATTAAGCACACATTTAACTGTAAGTACATGATGGATCCTGAGGCTTCAGTGTAGCTTTCGAAATGGGAATGTTAGCACTTAATTCCTTGGAGCTCTTCCTTGTTTAAACTTTCTTGTTTTCCTATTGCTTTCTACTAGTTGACAAATCTATTAGTGAATTACTGCAAGTGTATAAGCATCAACTGTTGATCTGTCATTGTGATGAGAAGATGTTACCATTATCAATGGTGTCATACACCTGCATTTTAAAGCAAAAATCCCTTGTCCAGTTCCTAGTCAAGGTAGTATCCACTAATCTATTCATTGAAATTAATTATTCTGCATTTTTTTCCACCTTTTTGCCTTACTTTGTTGCCCTTGATATCCCTTCCACATCTCGACTCCAGCTGAGTTTTGGCCTTTGTTGGGGCATTCACCCTTGAGGTGAATTACATGCATGTTTGTGCTTAAATATAAAAAAAAAAAATCAACAATGCATTGGACAGAGTCCTACTGCCGTAAGTGGTTCTACAAGGAGTCTGCAAAGATACATCATGAGCCAATTCCTTATACACACTTATACCTGCACTAATTATGTGAGCATCAACATCAGGCATCTCAACCCAGTATTGGGTCCATCCCCCAGCCCAGTTCTGCTGCCCAAAGGTGGCCCCTGAGTGCTTGCATTCCAGGATTGCTACAAGACAATGCCTGGGCTGTTTTCTATCTCACCACTAAGGGAAACTTCACT
>NW_008824143.1:918160-928057 GCF_000699105.1 Pygoscelis adeliae
CCAGCCAGTTTAGCCCATTCTGTAGTTTGGCCTTCTTGCCCTCCATGCCAGATAATTCCTTGGTCACAAATTACCACTGCTGAGCAGCTATAATTTGAATTTCCTTCACTTTCCTAAGAACTCCTCTCCGGTCTTCTTCAGCCTGCAGAAAAGACACCTGGTGGGTGGGGTCTTAACAGCAGCCTTCCAATACCTATAAGGACCTTATCAGGAAGATGGACCCAGGCTCTTGACAGCAGTGCATGATGGGAGGATGACTGACAATGGGCATAAATTGAAACAAGAGAGGTTCAGACTGGATATAAACAGGGTGCCCAAAAGGGTTGTTTAGTCTCAATCTTTGGAGGTTTTCAAGATCTGACAGGATAAAAACTTAAGCAACCTGGTCTGATCTCACAGCTGACCATGCTGTGAGCAGGAGCTTGGACTAGAGACCTCCAGAGGTCCCTTTCAATATGAAATATGTTATGATGCCATTATCCTATGTAAAAATAAAGATAGGATATGGAGATGATCTATATTTCTGTTCTTTCAGAATACAAGACAATCCCAAATGTGGGATATTTGTGTTCCACAGTGTGATAGCAGACTTCCAAAGGACTTCAATGGAACTTCTTTATATCTCAGGTATATATTTGGGAATATACTATATCCCTGAAATCTTGAAATGAAACCTTCCTTTTCATTCAAGGTCTCACTTTTTTTTTGTATTACCCAATGGCCACTTCTGACCTATATTTTTGCTTCTTCTAGAGGAATACTGTACCTGCTCTCACCAGGTTTTCTGTTTCTGCTACAGAAACTTATAAGAAAAAAACCAAAACAAAACAAAACAACCAGAATGTTTTCATCCCTAAACATTTAACTAGTAAAAAGAAATGGGGTCCTTATGTATGCCTCCTATTAAAGAAGTGATTAAAATTCTTCAAACTGTGTATTCAGTTTGATCTTTCAGAGGAGTATTATGACAAGAAAATCTACACTACTGACAATGTTCATTAATTTTCTTAACATCTTGCTTAAATTCCCTCCCCTGGGTAATGAGAAAATAGCCAGTGAGTGTTCTGATCTACACATAAATCCAGCAGCTGCTGACAAGGAGGAAAGAGGATGTTTTGGAAAGACTGAAATTGGTGTGCACTGTCTCTGGGAGCCTCAAGATTGTTCCCGGATAAGTATGGACAAAATGTTGTCTGAGCCTAAAAAGACCTTTTTAATGACAGTCTTTTTATATATCTTCATGACATTTAATCAGTTTGTTTATCGTTTGGTTGTATAAACAACTGTAATAGTCCTCTACTCTGTAAAACAGCATTCCTTCTTTTCCTATTGCAATACAAAAATAGCCTCTTTGTCATAGTATTTCTATGCGATACATTCCTGTAGCTTTCTTTTGTCTTCTTTCACATCGTTGCAATGAACAGTATGAAAGTTAGTCTTTGTTTTCATGCATTCCAGCATGAAAACTAGTCTTTATTTTCTTTATGTTTTTCACTCAGAATTAATTTATTTTAGTTA
This sequence comes from Pygoscelis adeliae, assembly GCF_000699105.1. NCBI lineage: Eukaryota > Metazoa > Chordata > Aves > Sphenisciformes > Spheniscidae > Pygoscelis > Pygoscelis adeliae. Next base: position 919,679 of record NW_008824143.1, read on the forward strand.
AATTTATTTTCTTGTGCTTTATTCATGAAGGAAAACATCTGCCTTAAAACTGAAGTGTGTCTTGGTCACAGTTTTGATGCTTAAGTCAACAGCTTAAGAAAGAGACAGTCTTTTGGTAGGAAGGTTAAATTTGCAGAGTCTGCCTGAATGAAGGTAAGGAAAAGTATGTTTGTGTAACTGCTCAAGTTGTGAGATGATATAACTCTGACCATACCAGTTGTTTTTGTTTGTTTGTTTGTTTGTTTGCTTTATTGTAGCAATAAGAAGATAAGGTATGGGGGAAAAAAAGTTTAGTTAGCAAGGCAAATATCCAGGGAGTCTCCAGTCCAAAGACTAATTATGAGCATGGAGACACTAACTTGATATTAAAAATAAAATAAAACAATAGATTATGAACCTCATTATAGCATTTGAACATGTCACTGCAGGAAAAGAAGACAAGAGAGTAAAAGATGATCCCTGAGGTCCTGTATTTCAAAAACTTTTACTAAAATATATATCTCTAAGGCGGGGGCGGGGGCACAAAGAAAGTCTTGATGCCCTGGAAGAACTGGGTGATAACATGTGGTATGAATGAAAGGTATTTGGAAAACAATTTGGATTTAAGATGATTGTCTTGTTTTCACAAAGCAGCCTGAACTCAGTGTCCATAAACATAAAAACAAATATTAATATTTATTTTCCCCTTGGTGGAAATGAAAAATTCAAAACGCTCTTAACAGTTACTATCTTTTTAGTCTTTAATATCTCAGCAAGACTGTTAAGTAAGCTGATAGATCAAAATATTGATCAGTAATGTAAAAGGTTCTGTTTTCATTTTGTTCTTTCTCAGATAATAACTGCATATTAATTTCTTAAAGCTTCCCCATGTTTAATATTAAACACCATCAGACCATGGACTTTTATTCTTCCCTCTGCACTGCTTTACCATATAAAATTCTAAAACCAGCCAGATCCAGGAAGGAGTGTAGGTCTCTCAGAAGGTTCCTGGTGGATTTCATGCCTCATGACTCATATTTGAGCTAGTTAGATGCCTTCTTGCACCTGAGGTTGATGTCCTTGGATTCTGAAGATTCTGCAATGTAGACATCAGCATCCAGGGTAAGGACTGCAGCTTCTTATCATACAGTAAATAAACATTTTGAAAGTGCCATTTTTCAGAAATTGTAACTACATCTTAAATTGGGTTTGTCAGACAAGTAAGATGAATCATCTTCTTCTTCCTATTTGCCTGCATTGACTGTAGAAAGGGCCTGGATGACTGTTGTGGTTTAACCTCAGTCGGCAGCTAAGCCCCACGCAGCCGCTCGCTCGCTCCCCCCCACCCGGTGGGATGGGGGAGAGAATTGGAAAAGCACAAGTGAGAAAAACTCGTGGGTTGAGATAAAAACAGTTTAATAATTGAAATAAAATAATAATAATAATAATATGATAATAATAATAATATACAAAGCAAGTGATGCACAGTGCAGTTGCTCACCACCCGCCGACCGATGCCCAGCCAGTCCCCAAGCAGCGGCCCCCCCAGCCAGCTTCCCCCAGTTTATGTACTGAGCATGACGTCACATGGTATGGAATGTCCCTTTGGCCAGTTTGGCTGTGCCCCCTCCCAGCTTCTTGTGCACCTGCAGCCTTCTCAGTCGGTAGAGCATGGAAAACTAGAAAGTCCTTGGCCAGTGTAAGCACTACCTAGCAACAACTAAAACATCGGTGCCTTATCAATTTTGTTCCCATCCTAAATCCAAAACACAGCACTGTACCAGCTCCTAGGAAGGAAATTAACTCTATCCCTGCTGAAACCAGGACAATGACTTAAAGTAGAGGCTTATGTTTAGAGTTAAAGTTGGATGCAATAAATCCAACCCTTGCAGTTTTATCTTTATCTTGTCTTTGTCCAAGAGGCAAGATATCCAGCTCCTAAATTGAATCCCACTTTCATCTACAAACTAGGTAGAGCAGTGTGGGTTTTTTTAAATACATTAAGATCCTTGGATGAAAGATACTACAGAAGTGCAAAGCTATTATCATCCTTGACTACACGTCTGCAGCTCCTTATAACATATTTGCTATGTTATTATTTCTAATGTTGTTGTTCTTTTAGTCTCAGATGACATCTTTGATGTTAACGCGATTTACTGTCTAATGTTATTTTATTTGATATGCATGTCTCTGTACTACCTTTTAAAAATAACTGATTGGTTTCATGGTGTTCTTTGATCAGTGTTCTTTTGTCAATAGTTAAACTATTAACTTTCTCAAACTGATTAATTTTACGAGAAATAGTTTTCTAAATTCTTTCTTCATGCCTGTCTGTGTTGACCTACTAAGACAATCTATATTACCATCAAAGTATATTCTGAAAAGTCTTTCATGACTTCAGGCTAGATAGGGACAGAAGTTACAGTGAGCAGAAACAGTCTTTCACTGTATCTTCAACTAGATATTTCAACTTGCTTTGAAACTGAATTTATGCCAGATAAGAAAAAGGGCTGAACATCTTGAAATGTTTTCAGTGCACAAAGAATGCTCTGTAAGGACAGAATACTTACTTCAATATTTGCCCTGGTGTTCATTTCTCATAGCATTTATTGTTTTTTATGTAACTTTTAAAATATTCTCACAGTAACTGATATTTGAAAGTGAAAAGAATGACAGTTTTATCCAAACATATCAGTAATTTTCAGTATTCTTAATGTATGGGAACCTAGCTATTTTCAAGCAAGCTGTGAGTGTTTATAAAGATTCCACATACACAGGATCCTATATATCTTTTTTTTTTTTTTCCTTTTGATACTAGCTTTGAACCCGATAAAAATATTTCACAAAGTGTCAGGGATATATAAATCCAAAGCTACAAATGACGAAGTCGTATTTATGACTGTTAAGAATTTAACAGTATGCATCATTGCCCAGAGTGGATAGAAATCTTTTAGAGAACTACTTAAGAGTTAAGTAAGGAGGTTTTTAAGTATTTACTTTATCCTTGACAAGGATGCTACAGTGCTTCCACTTAATGTATTGTTGTACTTTAACACAGCTTGCTAGAGTTTGCTGCAATATAGAATTTCTATTCTTCAGAATAATTGGATTTTATTTTTAATGACCTTTGGCCTCCAAATTGGGACAAAAGGCCAAATTAAATGAAAAAAAGAAAAAAGAAAAAAGAAAAAAATAAAAAAGAAAAAAGAAAAAAGAAAAGAGAAAAAAGAAAAGAGAAAAAAGAAAAAAGAAAAAAGAAAAGAGAAAAAAGAAAAAAGAAAAAAGAAAAAAGAAAAAAGAAAAAAGAAAAAAGAAAAAAGAAAAAAGAAAAAAGAAAAAAGAAAAAAGAAGAAAGAAGAAAGAAAAAAAGAAGAAAAGAAAAAGAAAAACAACACATAAAGAGAATTCCAGTTCTGAAAATGTAATTTAATTTTTTTAGTGTGCATTTGTCTGCCAGCTCCCCAACCTTCAGACACTTGAAAAGGCAGGCAGCCTGGAGAGGTGAATGATTGAGGTGCCAGGAAACTCCTGAATGAGTTCCTGCACACTGTTTCATTCCCAAAGGGCTGGAAAGCTGGTCAGTGAGGTAGGTGCCTGTGGGGACATTTTTGCCATGATGGCCAAGGAAAAACAGCAGAAGGCCAATCAACCAGCTAACCTGCTTTCAATCAAGATTCAGAAATATACATGCATCCCTGTAGGACCCTTTAATTCTACCATACTATTATTATGCTACAGTGGGAAATGTTCAATGAGTATTGGGTTTTGATCTTTGAAAGCTGGAGAGCTTTATGATTTCTAAAGCAAGAGGGACAGGTTCCATCCTTTTTCCACTATGAAAACTGTGAAGTTCTTTACCAGCCATGGAGACATGAAAATACTTACTATTCACATAGTACTGTCTAATCCTTAAGTCATTACCAAAGTCGACATCCAAACCTAACCTGAAGACACATTACTCACATTTTACATGTGGAAGGAACTAGATAGAGCAGTGGAATCTGGTAATGCCTCAGTTGCAGCATTTATTGTCCTTTCAGATGAAATAGTTACAAATATACCATGAGTGGACTAGTGAATGCTGAAATCTCTTGGCTATATCTGAGCATTTGTTGAGCTCCAGAATGACTAAGTATGATTCATTGTCCAAAAAAAACCCCCACCATCTAATACAGAAAGATTGTCTCTAGGAAAAACGGCAAATAAGCAAAATGAAAATGTAATGTTTTGGGTACTGCTTATGTCCTAAAATAATGCAGTACCCAATATTTTGCCTTCAGTGAAGCTAGTCAGGAGCTAAAGGCACCAATGAGCAATCTTTCATTCAAACTGGCTTTGATTCTCCAGGTTGCTGATGAAGTCAAACATGCTCACCTGCCCAGGGTTTCAAGAGCACTGAACGATGGCAGACACATTCTTATGGTGGACACATTCATTGGCACCTTTTCAATGTGGAAAGAGCTACATGCAGCTCTGATTATGAAATGTTGTATCAATCTGTAGAGACATTGGGACCTGGAGTCACAGCAAGGAGTAGCAAGGAGGAAAAATGGCTTCAGGACATTTGCAGAACAGTGTGGCAGTCTCTTCAGCTTGCTAATATTTTGAGAAAATGTGTAAGAGAAAGATACTGTACAGTTTGGAAGTAGTGTAGTGCAGGAGCCAATGGCTTAGGTCTTTAAAATTAGACTTGATGATTGATTTCCAAGCATCAGAGCCTGGTTCCATCCTGTCTAAATTTACATTTTTCAAAACAGTGCCTAAATAAGTATTGTAATTTCCCCTAAAACACAGTGGGAAAAGGGGAAACATTTCAGCTGCCTTCTGGATGTTACCAGCCTGCTTCTCTGACTGCAGCATAAGCATAGGATCATCCTAATTTAGGATGCTAATTGAGGTTTCTCATACAAGAGTGTAACACTGGGTAGATTAATCCAGGTTTTTGTTCCCACTATGGATTCCATACCTACATGTCACATAGCTACCTATGCTTCATATACAGCACACAGAAAGAGATAATGTCTCAGAAGGGCAGTTGAAAAATATCAAAGGTTATGTGAGGAACAGCCAAACAACAATGAAGATGCATAAAGCCACACTAGAGGAGATGACAATGGTGCCACCACAACACAAAGATGAGAGACCATGTCTGTGTCCCCAGCTTGAGAAGACTCAAGTCCATGTCTTCTACTTCCTGGAAGAATGTCCCATCCATCAGTGTGCAGAAAGGGCAGGGGGGCTGGGGAAAGGGAGTTTCACCCAGGTTCTCATGGCTTGGAGTCAACAGAAAGCCAAGCCAGGAAAAGCTTGATGCCAGAAGAGCAAAAACAAACCAGGGACTCTGTAGCTTAGTGACTGCACTGCAGCTCCATCAGAGGTCTCTTGCAGAAGTGGATCAAAACTGATGGGTGGGAAAGGGTTTCTGCTTCCTCCAACTTCCCTCCAGAACTTTGCATAATTTTAGTAATTAAACCAGAGTCCAAAAAAAAGACTCTGCAATGCAGAATTATGCTAATAGCATAGGGACACAGGGACCTCCTCATACTTTTGGTATGCAGCAGCCATTTTTCAGTGCTCTCAAACCACAGGGTGCTGAGTTATGAGGAACTGAAGATTGTCAGCATTTGCCAACACTGTGCTTTAAGTTTGATTTACGTTTCCTTCACTTCAGAAATAAAGGGAATTTAACAGTGATAAATAGTGACAATGTATCAAGGTCTGACTTTTTTTCTGGAATTCTCTTTCTTCTGTAGAATACGGTGAGAAAAACTGCGATTTTACAGGTTTTAAACCTTCCCTGCAGTGAACAGCCTTTTTGAATATTAATGAGAACACACACAAAATAAAATTTCAGGCAGAAGTTACGATCGGGCTAAAAAGAAAGGAAATAATTCTTTTGCTACAAACAATGAACAAGCTGACCATCTTCCACAGCTTATGATAAATAAATCAAATAAGCAAATGTAATAGATGACCCGATTTAAAAAATATTATTCAGAAATAAGTAGAAAACCCAGGTAAATAAGTTTATATTATACAAAGTGATACATTACTCCTACTAGTAAAATTAACCATGAGAAAGAGTTTACTGCGAAAAAACAGGTTCATATGCTAAGCAGCATCATGACATTGAATCAGGACAGCAATGGCACATTGCACATAGCGGCAAACTTGCTTGCGGTAGTGTCACAGGTTAGGACGGCTATAGGAGCTACACCAGCTCATTTAGTCTCTTTGCTTTTCCTACAGCTATAGAGCCTGGGATTCCAAGTGGCTATGTGGTGAAACTACCAAGAATAACAATTTCATGGAGCAGCTGCAGAGAGCCCTGGGACTACCTTTACTTCCAGAAGAGCTGGAATTACTTTTTTTGTGAAATTTCATAAATTTTTGTTTCAGTCTGATTTTCATTGGACAGGTAGTCCTGCTTTCTGGCCAGCTATAGACTGTAATAGCACTTTGGAATATATTAATATTGTCTTTGCTTTTTACCAGTACAGGCAAAATAGGGTTTTGAAGGATATGAAGGATACTGTAGGTTAAGCAGATTATTCCCATGCCATTTATCGAATAATATCCTGCAAAAGGTTTGATTTATTATAGAGATACTGTGAAGTCTTATTAATTTATTTTATTTATACCATTTTATTAGTCCTTGGCTACTATGGATGAATATGAAAGGTAATTTGGGCATTTGTATTTTAATGTTGACATGATTATATGTGACTACAGTGAGTGAAGTCAAGGGAAAAATATTGTTGATATTAAACAAAAGAGAAATTCCTCTAGCAACATCTGGGATAAAGTGAAGATTACATAACTTATAGCTGCCCATGGTCACATTGAATTTTCATTCTGTCTGCTAAAAACACTTGATCACCCTGTAGTGAAGTTTGTGAATCCTGCTGGGCTCTGTAGTGTCGCTGTAGAAATATTTAGACATTTGTCAGCACGCTTCATGGAGCCCAAGATTTAAATCCAAGAGACGCACACCCCCCCGTGATTACCATCTTCTGCAACTCATCATAATACAGACAACCAAATATTTTTTGTTACTTCATGTTGCTTTAATAATGCTGATGCAGTTTCATGTGATAGCTGCAGAGGTCGATAGCTGCACTGAAACTTGGCTTTCTAGAGCACAGTCATTTATATTTTGCAATATTAAGAGGTACTTCCCTGGTCTTGGCCCAATAAATTGTGTTTTTGTAAGAAAAATGCCATTTTCCTGTATTTTTTTTTCCATTTTGGAACCATTTTATGAAAGTACACTGTTTCTGAAAATAATACTGTATCATGAAATGAAAAGAAAAGGAAAAGTATCATGGAGGGAAAAATAAATATTTCATGTGTTGAAAACACATGAAATTCTGAATAAAGGCATTTTGCTTTGAAAAAACCCTGAAAATAAATCTGAGCCAACTGCTTTCTACTGTAAAACCAGGCACTTTATTGTTGCTATTAAAATCATCTTTCCATGGTCCTTGGTTGAAGAACTAAATTTGTGCCTTACCAAGGAACAATAAGCAATGGGTAGAAAGGAAGGATGGAGAAGGACAAACTTCAGTGATGCAAAGCATCCTGTGCATAATGCTTTATACTCTGGTGGGTTGTGTAGCTTGTCAGTCTATGGCATGACAGCAAAACTGAATCCCTCAGTGGTCACTGGAGAGAGGTCACTCCTTTTATATATTTTAGGAAAACAGTTTGAGAAAAAAAAACAGAGATACTCCAAGGGCCACTGAAGTTAATGATGAGAACTGAATGAACAGTCAGTTTGCTCCAACGAATCTGCTCCAGATCCACCCTTAAACCTTTTGTCCTCACTGCATCAGGAAAAAGCAGATATATCCCACGCCTGCATGGGAGCTGAGGACTCCATGAAGGGGAGCCTCATGCTGTTATTCTTTCCCTCACATCAATGAAGAAGAGATGAAGAGCCTTTGAGCTGACTAAAGGTGCAAAGCGACATCAGGTTTACACATCAAGGAAGAGCAGAAGTCCCAGGAGGGTTGCTGGGTGGTTTTACTTGAGGGGTGGTTTTACACTAACATGAAATTGGGATAGCCAAGGCTGGAGGCGCTTCTGCAAAGCAGTGTATAGTAAAAGGACAAGAAAAACTAGCAACTGTAGTCAATGATGCAACATTTTCATAGTTATAGAATCATAGAATCATAGAATCATTTAGGTTGGAAAAAACCTTTAAGATCATCAAGTCCAACCATAAACCTAACACTGCCAAGTCCACCACTAAACCATGTCCCTAAGCACCACATCTACACGTCTTTTAAATACCTTCAGGAATGGGTATCCACCACTTCCCTGGGCAGCCTGGTCCAAGGCTTGACAACCCTTTTGGTGAAGAAATTTTTCCTAATATCCAATCTAAACCTCCCCTGG
>NW_008824143.1:929370-933066 GCF_000699105.1 Pygoscelis adeliae
GACATCCTTGTAGTCCTCCTGAGTTGCCTGCCCCTTCGTCCAAAGGTCATAAACTATCCTTTTTTTTCTGAGTTCCAGCCCAAGCTCTCTGTTCAGCCAGGCCAGTCTTCTTCCCCGCCAGCTCTTCTTTCGGCACATGGGGATGGCCTGTTCCTGCGCCTTTAAGATTTCCTTCTTGAGGAATGTCCAGCCTTCCTGGACCCCTTTGCCCTTCAGGACTGCCTCCCAAGGAACTCTGTCAACCAGTCTCCTAAACAGACTGAAGTCTGCTCTCCAGAAGTCCAAGGTTGCAGTTCTGCTGAGCCCCCTCCTCACTTCTCCAAGAATCAAAAACTATCATTTTGTGATTGTTTATGCCGAAGACATCCTCCAATCATCACATCATCCACAAGTCCTTCTCTGTTCACAAACAACAGGTCCAGCGGGGCGCCTTCCTTAGTTGGCTCACTCACCAGCTGTGTCAGGAAGTTGTCTTCCACACACTCCAGGAACCTCCTAGACGGTTTCCTCTCTGCTGCATCGAGAACAAGGGCTAGCAATTGTGAGACTTCTCCCAGCTCCTTATAGAATATTTCTTCTGCCTCTTCATCCTGGTTGGGTGGTCTATAACAGACTCCCACCATGATATCTGCCTCGTTGGCCTTTCCCCTGGTTCTTACCCATAAACACTCAACCCTATCGTCACCATCATTAAGCTCTAGACAATCAAAACACTCCCTAACGTACAGGGCTACCCCGCTGCCTCTCCTTCCTTGCCTATCCCTTCTGAAGAGTTTATAGCCATCCATTGCAGCACTCCGGTTGTGCGAGTCATCCCACCATGTTTCCGTGATGGCAACTATATCATAGTTTTCCTGCTGCACAATGGCTTCCAGCTCCTCCTGTTTGTTGCCCATGCTGCGTGCATTGGTGTAGATGCACTTCAGCTGGGCTATTGATCCTGCCACCTTTTTGGGGGAAGAAGCCCTAATTCCTATGTTATCATTCTCAGGCATGTAGTTGACTCAGTTCTCTCCACATTTCTCATAAAACATGCCAAAATTCACTTTCTTGTGAAAAACTCAAACCTGTTGAACTCTAACATATATTCTAACCCTGGGGCTGGGAAATGTCCAATAATGAACAGGTGAAGGGTAAGCTAACAAGAACAAGAAAGTTTCCTAAATAACCTGTTACCTCAGTGTCCAATTTCTTCAGCAGTTTTTCATAGCCAAGGAACTAGCTTGTGCAGCGTCTGATCAGCAATATGCAGACATAAGTCTTCTGCATTACATGGGAACCAGTTTCTCACTGGCCTTAAATGTACAGTACTCTTAGGTACTCTTCCAGTGGCTAAAAAAGGAGGACTAGGAGCAGGGATGATAAATCTCTACTCCTTTTAGATGGAAGATGAAAGAGATTAGAGTCAAGGTTGCCGAGAAGAGAGATCTGCTAATCCACATACTGTCTCAGGGGCTCTGGAGCACCTGAAATGACCCTCAGTGCCTTCATGTGGAACCAGCCTCCTCTCCAGATACTTGGCATGTTTGTAAACACTGACATTTAGACACCACTGTTTAGCCATGTTACACTAAACTCCCTACTTCAACATAGGCACTTAATGCCATTGTAAATATTTGACAGCATCTCTTCTGGCCCTCAGCACCTTCCCAGTAGGATTAAGGCCCTCCATGCATCCAGCCTCAGGGAGGTGAATATGTTACAGCATTTGAATTGAGCCTTTTGCAGTTGGTTGGCTGAAATACTCACTGACCCCATTAACTGTATCAGAATCATAGAATCATAGAATCATTAAGGTTGGAAGAGACCTCCAAGATCATCGAGTCCAACCATCAACCCAACAACACCATGCCCACTAAACCGTGTTCCTAAGCGCCTCATCTACCCGTCTTTTAAATACTTCCAGGGATGGTGACTCAACCACTTCTCTGGGCAGCCTGTTCCAATGTTTAACCACTCTTTCAGTAAAGAAATTTTTCCTCACATCCAATCTAAACCTCCCCTGGCGCAACTTGAGGCCATTTCCTCTCGTCCTTTCGCCAGTTACTTGGGAGAAGAGACCAACACCCACCTCGCTACAGCCTCCTTTCAGGTAGTTGTAGAGAGCAATGAGGTCTCCCCTCAGCCTCCTTTTCTCCAGGCTAAACAACCCCAGCTCCCTCAGCCGCTCCTCATAAGACTTGTTCTCCAAACTTGTCAGAGAGGATGTAAGACAGTAAAGAGACTATGGTTCTGCAAGAAAAAGAAGCAAGACTTGGGAACTTATTTATTTCATATACATATTTAGCTTGTGATAGAGCTCATATCCTTCACAGCTTCCTGTGGTCCAGCACACCAAGAAATGTAGGGCAGGAAAAGCTGGATAAAGCTTGACATGGCTGTCTTTCAACAGTCTACAATAATGATTTTTCTGTGGAATTTGGAATAATTCCTTTCTACACATTTCAGCAGGTCTCTCCAATGTACAGCAAGATCAGTCAGGCTGAATGCTTGTTTGAAGACCAGGTATCTATTTTTCATGGATAATCATTTACATGTTACGTAAGAAAACAAACAGCTACTCCTTCATTCTTCAGTTAAGTTTACAAAAGCAAAGATTCTAAGTAGGAAATTATGCCACGTTACCACACAATGGTTAGTGTTGAGCACACAGACAAGCCAGCAAACTGCATTCTAATTTCCTTCATTTGTGGCCAATCATATTTGCACATGTAATGCACCACTGCATAAAACCTGCCACCGAGCACTGCAATGGAAAACAGCCCTTGTGTATACTGTAGCCTACCAAGGCATTTGGTATCACCTCCTAATGTTAGCAGTCAACAGAATTAATTGCTAACATACGAAAGAATATTGTGTGCACAGATTTATCTTTCTTGTAAGATATACAAAACACTTCACAGACAGTTTTAAAAGGACAAGTTTATATACTACACAGTATTAATGGATTGTATCAAAACAAAAATCAAAATGGCAAAAATAAATGATGCCACTACTATCAGGATACAGAAATGCTGTACATGCATTTGACATAGCAAAGAATGGGATGTGTGAAAACATAGCATTAAAAAGACATGAAAAATTACTACAGAGTAAAACCAAGAAGAAATTATTAATTTCTGAGACTCATTTATCTTCAAATAAGGCTAAGATCTTGGCTTAAGTAGAAAAAAAAGAGTATTTATGAGCCAGATAAGTATCAGCTGACCACTGCGTAAATTTTGAAGTGATAACTGTATCATGCATTGAATAGCCAGACGCAAGTAGAAGGCTTAGTCAAGAGCAGACTTCAAGACTTTACCGCTTTCATTAACACTTCAAAGAACAAATACAAGTCACTTTTCTCCTTGCTAATAAAAATGAACAAAAAAATAACCAATCCCCTGTCACCCAAAGTCTAGAGCTAGTTGTTAACAAAAATAGTGTCCTCTGTATGTAATCTCTGGAAAACTCCACATTTGCTTCCAAATAATTTTAATGCAAATATTATAGCAACATAATTTAAAAAAATGTAAATTAATTATTTCCCTGTATCCCAATTACTCATTTTTCTTACTGGGGTTTAGGATTTGATGATAAACCTGTTAGTGGAAACATACACAAATTTAAGCCATGAGAAGAACCTTCTTTCCTCAGAAGTAGTCAGGACACAGAACAAACATGGGCCAAAAAAGAATGGGGGGGGGGGGTCTTTTC
>NW_008824143.1:933141-941755 GCF_000699105.1 Pygoscelis adeliae
GTTCAGCCAGGCCGGTCGTCTTCCCCGCCCGTTCTTCTTGCGTCGTACAGGGACAGCCTGCTCCTGCGCCTTTAAGACTTCAATGATCACTTGTGATCACTTGTATTCATCACTTGTGAATGCTGACATCTTTTCCTAGTTGTACAGACACACATCTGTAGTGCCACGTGAAATGCCCTAGGATGTGAGAGCTATCTGGACGGGACTGGCGTATATGACACAGGACTTGTGGGAAATCAGCTGGAAGCCAGGTGAGCTACGTGATGCAGAGCAAGTGACACAAGGCAACAGTGTATCATGAATCATGACACGCTGAATCATGCTTTGAGGTTCCTTCATGGGGAGCTAAACTCCATGAGACTTGGCAAGGAATAAAACAATGACAATACTATTCAAATATCTTTTGGTGTCCTTTCATGCTTATTGGAAAATTAGACTTTGATCAGCAGTCTCTGAAAGCATCCTCATTTTACATGGATAGTTTGGTACAAAAGATTGGTATCTCTGAGTAGAAAAGAATTTTTGTAAGGATCTACATGATCTTTTATTTGAAATTTGCAGTCCACATTGATATTAACATGAAGGGATTCTGTCTAAAAAAATATTTCAAAGTTTCTAGTGTGGCTTATTCAGAATGGCAAAATTAATGAGATCAGCAATACATACTGCAGGATGGAAAATGTTCAACTGTAATGCAGAAAAATTATTATTTTTCTTTTCAAGTAAATGTTTGAGAAAGCCTTTGACTTACTCCTTTTGTATATGTCAAGCTCACCAGAAAACAGAGAAGCCTTTGGTCAAAAACTCTGGGTCAAATCCAGCTCAGAGTGTTATATAAAAAAGTAATACCCACTTATCCCCTCTTTCTTCTGTAGTTCACCTACAATTTGCCTAGAGGTCTGACCTCAAATTATTTGGTTCTTTGCTTTTTGAATTTGTGTCTAGATGAAGCTATTATGATTTTTTTTAATTATTATTTTGAACTAGCATGCATTGCTCAGATAAATTGTGCTGTTTTCCTGTTTAACATTTTAGGATTTTGGGGTTTTTTTTAATGTTTAACATTTAGGATTTTTTTTTTTTTAATGTTCTCAGAGCCCTCTAGGCACTGGAAGAAATTGATGAAAAGTAAATTATTAATGTACATTCAGTCAGGCATATCTAATCAGCCCAATTTAAAGTCATTATGTCTTATATAAACAAGTACTGTATATATTTAAATATTTACCATAACAGTTCATGGATTGACTAGGATGCAGAATACCCAGTCTGTTTTAAAGAATATCTGAAATGGTGTGTACAACTCCAGCATCTACCTGCTGAAGGTCTCTAGAAAGGGAATAATGAATAGGTCAAGAACAGATTTATTTATGGTAAATTGGGTTGTGGTGGTTCAAAAAGGTCATAATGATCCGTTGTGATGATGAGGTTAAAAAGCTTATTCCTCTCAGAGCATTCCATTTCTAATTTGAACCTTATCAACCACTTTTTCCAAAATGTGCTAATGACTGGGTGAGAAGCTAGAGAGCATGTAGGGCTTCCTCCTCATTTGTTAAAGTTTACTTGTGACTAACACTGAGTCAAATAAATGGAAAGAAATGAACTGTGTGATAGGATTGTGGAAAGATGCCCATATTTTAAAATTTGGCAAAAAAATTCTCATTGATATTTTCTAGGAAAGCATACCGGTGCCAACATTTTGTCCTTAGAAAGATATTGCAAGGATACATGAATACAGATGTAAAACTGCTAAAATGTTCTTTGAGGTCTTCTTCAGCAACCACATTTTTTCAGAAGAAGAGGTTTAAACCTGTAGTAGAAAGGATTTTATGCCAATAAGATCTTCCAAGGAAGGAAACCAAAGTTAACAGAAGCTATAAGAAGTCAATGCTGGAATGTTTCTTTCCATGAAATTCATTACTTCTAAAATATTTTTGAAAATATTGGTTAAATTTTAATTTTCATATATCAGCTTTAAAACTGAAACAGAAATAACAAATATGTTTGTTTTGTGGTTTGGGAGAATCCCTCTTAGATCCCTTTTTTCCCAATGTCATTTTGGTCTCTTTTTTCTTACCTTTATTTTCTCCTAAACAAGGGATGGAAAATTAAAAAAAAAAAAAAAAGGAAATTAGTAGCAAACTTTGAAATATTTTTTTTATAATTTTCAAACTGACAAAAAGATGAAAATTATTGAAATGGAATACCTAATTTATAAAATTATTTCTTCAATAAAAATACAGTTTTCAGTCAAACCATGCTTTCTCTTTTTTCTACATTTACTTCTCTTGAAATACCTAAAAGCTTACCGTTATTTAAATATTCCTAACTCAAAATCTAAGAGAGAAGCAGAATGAGAAATCATTATTAAAAATAAATGTATATACTGGTCTCAAAATGAAGCTTTAAAAACCTCTTTTCAAAGAGTCTGTAAACCTGAGAAAAATAGATATTCATGGAATATTGCTAATATCTCTGCAACCGTAAGTTTTACACATGGTGTGAATCAAGATATCAAAAAGACTTTATGCTAAAGTATAAAATAGTAAAAAGGGATGTGAACCTTCAGATTTATGAGAGATTGCTAACATCAATAGCTATCCTTTGCCTTCCAAGTGCTATTAAAAAGATAGAGCAAATGACATGCCTAAATAAATCCAGAAAAAAGACCTCTACCACTTAGGATATGATTATGTTTTGCATTAAATGGCTTTGCTCAGTCAATAAGGAAAAATCTTTTCATGCTGAAATGTGGCAGCGACTAATCAAAATATTGGCAAGCTCTCAGACTGAAGTATCAGATTCGCATGCAAATTGTAGCAGAGTATAATTATTAGAAGACATTTTTCAAAGACTAATGAAAATAATATTCTTATATGTCTGTTCTTCTCATTAATGGGACATGACATACATTTCTTCAATTGTCTTCAGGGTTTAGCTGGGATTGTGTGGTTAAACCTGCAGGTTCTAACTCTAATACTTTCTTTTCCCTGTATTTTCATATCCAGGTACTTGATTTTAACATTTAATTGCTCTATTTGTATTATAAGTAATTGTTGATTGAAAATAAAAATGTTAGTAACTAGTATCCCAATTTAAGAAAATATTTTTGTAATTTTTTGTTTTAAGACAGCATCAACAAATCGTACTCAAGTGTTTGAAGTTCTAAATTCCTTTCCATGCTCATCTTTGTACCATTTTCCTGTAAAAATAGAATAAAACTTTTGACACTTTTGACACAATACCCGTTAACTTAGTTTATGTACTACAAGATGTAGAAGCAGTAGTATTTTAGACACCTTATACCATAGAAAAAAAGAAGCTGGCTTTGGATTTCATGTTATGAGAAAGAAAAAACACATCCTAGTGATTTTAGAGTGGTTGGGAAGGACTCTTCTCACCTAAAATCTCTATCTAAGAATTATTTTTCTAGGATAGTAGGGCCTTTCCTATGGAACATGGAGAAATGGATGTAGCTCTGGAGTGAGATTCATGCCATTTGTCTTAGCTACCTATTTAATCTCCCTCTAGAAATGTCCATCCTCCTCCTATAGAAAGTTCTCAAATGATGTGGCTTAGACTTGGTTAGATGAAATTATTTTATTTACTGCTTTTCATTTTTATGGTGTTTTGGTGTTGTTTGGGTTTTTTTTAAGCAAGAACTGAGTAAAGATGGCTATGAGATTTAAAGATGACAGCATTTTTTCCTTCGCAAAATAAATTAACGGCATTACTAAGATTTAGCCCATATTGGGAAGTAAATTGTTACAGTGACTGGCAGCTTATGGAATTGAAAGGGATTTCTAAACACCATGTATTTGTATATTTTTTGGTGGATGATTTGCTGAATTCTAAATTTATGTGTGACCATGTTTTAAATTAATGCTTCAGTGATGATAAAAATCATGTTTGATATTTATAGGACAATGGTTGGCTGTGAAGAGGTTCATGAATTTTTCCTTGACCAAGCAGAGTTAACAAACTCTCTTGTGTTCTGCCACACCTACAAGAAATTTGAGACTTGAAAGGAGATACTTGGAAGGGGAAATATCAATTGTTTCTGAAGCCGGACCATGTAACAGGAAAGCATGAATGAAGACAGTCTTTGGAGATGTCTCTGAAGTCTTATAATGGTAAAATTTCCTCATTAACCTAGAAAGTTCAACTTGAGCAAGTAAACAGCTACTCAGAAAGCTTTCAAAGATGAGCATATCTCTCAACCAACAGTAAAAAGACTTTAAACAATTCTTTCAGGAGCACTATTTTACTAGACATCAAAAGCTTACATAAATATTAGAGACCTGTGGAAGGTGACTGGGTCCCACCTGTAATTTCCTGCAAACTCACAAGTGTTACAAACTACCCAGAAATCACAGATCAGAACCAGAATAAATGCTAGGTCTGTTTGTTCTCCAAATGAGGTACCTGAGAGACAGACATAACATAAGGCTTGACACTAAACATTTCAGAGTGAGTAAGTCATTTCTGCTAGACCAAGTAGGTTGTGTGCGTGTGGAATAATAAAAAATGCTGCAGTTTCTCTCCTCATATTTCTGGTTCTTGCTTATTAACAAAACATGAGAAAGAATTAAACATTAGATTGGCAAAACTGAGTTTCTAATTGCCTTGAGAGTTTGCGCATCAATCTTTTACCAAGAGAATTATAATCTCAGTCAACTCTTTCAGGTTGCTTGGACAGGGCATTCAATGTCCTAAAACAAGTCACTCTGACGAGCACTGCAAAACTAAACATGACACAAAAATGAGCAACGCTGCTGAGGGGAAAAATGTAATTTCATAATTTCAAATTTAAAGCTACATTTCATTCCCTTGGAAAAAGATGGGTATGTGAGTCCTTAATGGATGAAACAAATAACAAAAAAAAAGCTGATATTGCAAGTCCTTTGGAAGGCTAAAGGCCAGTTTAGATTAACCCCAAAAGCTTTATTTTTTAGGCAGGGTCCCAAAAAAATATGATCCATGTAAGTCTCACTTTAAAAATGTACTTCTTGTCATATTTTATTTCCCAGAACAAACAATTAAACTTACCCTTTTAACCCAGCTACTGGGAGCCCACTTGCTGAAAATATTTGAGCAAATCTGACAGGAGAGGTAAGAAAGGTTGTTTACCTCTAGGTTGTATTGAGTTTTCATTCCCTCTGCATTATTGAAAGGAGTGTTTGGAATTTTCTGCCTTGGAAGATCAGAAAGCTGACAGTGAAAGTGGAGGCAGTGCATCCATTACCATATTTTTGTGAGGTCATTTTCTCTTGTATTCTTCTTGTGGTTCTTGAGGTGAAACACTGATTCTCTGCTCATCCATACCTTTTTGCAGTGCCAGCCCTAGAGGAATATGCAAAAAACTTTTCACAACCCATGTACATATCAGGTTGCAGCAGCTCTATTTTTTTTCGGAGTCCCAATTTTTACCACTGACAAAAGGTGTGGGAATGAAAAAAAGAGAGAGGAGAAGAACTAAGGTGGTGGTGGGAAATATATTTCCTTCCATTCACACTGTAGATCTGCATAAAAACTGGGAAGAATTAGGTCTTACAGTAGTAATTCTTCCATCTATAAGAAGAAAAGAAAAGACAATCCAGTATCTGGGTTGTGAAAGGATTACATGTAAGTTTTATACATTTAACTTGAGAATTATTAACATTTTTTAGACCCAAAAGACTTTTAGATATTAGAGTTGAATAAAATGTACTAACATTTGGTCTCACTCCAAATTATTTGGAAAGTGGTTACTTGTCCAATAGCTTCAGCTGAGATACAGACTAGCAGATCACAACTCATGCTATTAAAATAAGCTGGATGAACTCAGTATATTTCCTGAGGGGGTTGATTGATTGTTTCTAGTGAGAGAAAGGACAGATCCTAAAAGAGACTTGGAGCCATGTTGAATTCCCCTATTTGTTATAGAGACTGAGGGTGCACAGAGCCTCCAGCTAAACAGAAGAGGAGACCTCGCAGAAACAACGTGGGACCTTATGCTGTGACAGCTGGTACTAATGTGATAGTTTGCTTTGCCCAGAAAATTTGTAGCTCGCTTTCCCAGGGCAACAGATCTGAATTTTAAAAACTAATTTTGGGGCGTCAGTTCCACTGGGTCTCCAACAAGCTCCCAGTGCAAGACAGCAGATTGCAAACAGCTCATTCAGAGCCTGGACTTCCCTGGCAGGAAAGGGAGATTGTTGCCAAAGAGTAAAACTAATAAATGCCAAATAGTGAATGCTCGAAGAACATAAGCCTCTCTACACAGGATTGTGAACCTGTGGCCTCTCCCTCCTCCTGCACACCTGGTATTTCCCCTAGAACAACTGCCTTATATTGCTGCAGACAAAATTTTCTAAATAAAAGAGAAAGAAGTGTTAGCAAATTACCTGAAAGATATCTTTCCTTATTTTTTTTCTTTTTGCTTTCTCTTATATTTTCAGACAAATATTCCCTAACTGTATTCTCTTCTCTAAATACTTGAATACCTACACTTATAGGAGGACTTGTGTGGCATCAGTTGAAGGAAAAGATAATAATTCAACCAGTCCTTGCTGGTTCTAACACAGGGGGATTCGTATCGTCCACCGATGAAGATGGTTATAACCTCCAAACCCATGAGTTGAGATAAATTTCTCCCTCTTGTTTCTATTACAGTCCAAAAACTTCCCAAACCCGGTACACCCAATTAATAGTACTCTTTTAATTAAAAAGGGCTACATAAAATGTTCTTTACTTGCTGTGGAAGGTTTGTCCCATGATAACTTCATTTGAGTGTGAGGAAGCAATCGATCAAAAATTAATCTCTAGCAGCAATAGATTGGTGGAGGCAAATTAAATGAAAACAAATTGCCCTTTGAGTGAAAAGACCTACTAAAAATGCAGCTTTTCAGACAGAAAAAGAAACATTAGTATTTGGAAATGAAACAATATATTGTTCAACAATGAAAAAAGAAATAATATATTTAAGATAATATATTTTGTAAAATGTTTGAGAAGTCTAGCAATTACTTTTTTCTGTATTAACACGGCAACATATGCTACAGGATGTAATGCAAGGGTAATGCCTAAGTAATCTATAATCAGTGTCAGAATTTGGTATAAAGGTAGTGCTAGAGCACTGTCTCCCTTGCAGTTATTATTATGGCAAGATTTCAATACAAAATTTCTATATATAATTGGAAAAATACATACTAATTCTACTTCCTAGATATAATTCTTTTCAAGGATTTTTATCTTTCCTGAACACCTTGCAAGATAGTGGTTTCCTGATGAGGCACAGAGGAGTTCAACATTTAAAACAAATGTTTATACTTTTAGATTTAGTTTATAAATACTTTATAATAAATACCTTCTTAGAGTCCAATAGACAAATAAACACCTTATAAGTACTAATTCATGCTAAAAAAATGTAGCATACATCTGTATGGTGACTAAAAAGAGGAAGCTGATTCTCTTTTATTATTCTTTAACTCCCCTGTTGCCCCTCTTGGCTGATCTAGGAGATGTGGTAAGCTTTAAGGTATGTTTTCAGGCTGTCCTTAAAGCATTCTATGCTTTTTTTGTCTCAGTGTTTAATAATACTGATAGACTGTGGGCTGCTCAGTCCTCCGAGTTGGAGGACCACGACTATGGGAACAGTAATTTTTCATCTGTGGACACTGAAATTGTAAAGGACCAGTTGTATCAGTTAAAAGTTCATATGTCCATGGGGTCTGATGGGATTCATCCCAGAGTACTGAAGTAGCTAGCAGAAGTAGCTTAATTATCTACCAAAGGTCTTGGGAGTCTAGGGAGGTCTGCAGCCGCATTCTGGGATGCATTAAACACAATACAACCAGCCAGTAAAGAGAGGTGATTATCCAGCTGTATTTAGTTTGGTGTGACCTCACCTTGAGTACTGTGTGCAGTTCTGGGCCCCACAATTTAAGAAGGATGTGAAGGTCCTTGAATGGGTCCAGAGGAGGGCAACAAAGCTGGTGAAAGGGCTGGAAGGAATGTCCTGTGAGGAGCGGCTAAGGACTTTGGGTTTGTCTAGTTTGGAGAAAAGGAGGCTGAGGGGCGACCTCATTGCTCTCTCCAGCTTCCTGAGGAGGGGAAGTGGAGAGGGAGGTGCTGATCACTTCTCCCTGTTATCCAGTGATAGGGCATGTGGGACTGGTTCAAAGCTGCTCCAGGGGAGGTTTAGACTGGACACTAGGAAGAATTTCTTTACTGAGAGAGTGGAACAGAACACTGGAACAGGCTTCTTAGAGAGGTGGTTAATACCCCAAGCCTGTCAGTGTTTAAGAGGCATTTGGACAATGACCTTAAAAACATTCTTTAACTTCTGGTCATCCCTGGACTTGTCAGGAAGTTGGACTAGATGATTGTTGTAGGTCCCTTCCAACTGAAATATTCTACTCTATTCTGCTCTACTCTGTTCACTCACATTTGCCAATTGGCCTTTGCCAGAAACAAGCTGATTGTAAAAAATCTTTCTGGGAACATGGAGACTTCTAATTATACACTATTGCCAGAAAAGGAGGATCTTCTTCAGTGTTTGAGAGAGAGTTATGCCATTAGACATGCAGTTCTGATGCATGCTGAATTACAGAAGCTGTGGGATATGTAATTT
>NW_008824143.1:941773-945078 GCF_000699105.1 Pygoscelis adeliae
AGGGAAAGATAGGTGCTTGTCTGTCTCTTCTCAGAAAAAGACCATATTATATCATCACAGAAACTGTACTTTATCAATACATACAAACCATGCAGGCAGTAAAAATGATCTTGCTTTTGGTAATATCAAAAAGTACAAAGCTGTAGAGAAAGCCAGGTAGATATCAACAGTATCTCATTAGTTCATCTCATGCTCCAAACAGAATGCGTAATATCCCATGTTAAGACCTTGGTTCTCCACAGTAGATTTCATATCCAGCCAAAAAAGCCCCAGTATCTGCCATCAGGCAGAGCTTGAAGGGTTCTTTTAGAATCAATGGCAAAATACTCTGGGTTTATAATCAGCTGCCTGAGGTAACGTGATTTCTGTTGCTACTGATGTATTAGTGTTTATGCATATACATCAAGACATAAGGTGTATATGGTTTGTTTAGTTTTTAAGTCAACAATACCAAGTCATAGGCAGTTCTTAGATAAGAAAAGCAGCATTAAAAGTTAATTATTCATGCATGCTAATAAGTTTGTAAATTGGTGGAAAATAGTACTTCCTTTATGCAGCACTGGAAAACATTTTTTTCCAGAAATGTTTTATCTGTAGAAACTCCAAGACCCAAGAAGTAGAACTTCAAAGATAATTAGGTACTTAATCAACCAGTCAGCTGCCTGAGAGGCAGAAGTTCTTAAGATCTTCCTTTCACTGAAAGCTAAGTGTCTAAAAGTTAGCATCTAGTTTAAGCAAGCCATGATATATCTTTCCATTGCCAATGGAGGTAATGAGGCACCCCTGGAGGGCTGTTCATCTTACCTGTTGGACAGATCTTTCTTATATGGGAGGAGTCTTCCTGTGGAGTCTTTTATTTATTTTGTCCCCTTCATTGACTGTAAAGGAAACTTTTTAGCAGATAGATTAATTGACTCAAACCTTGAACCAGGCTAATTAATGCCAGGTTTCACCAAATTAAATGTTTTGTCCAATTTCTAGATGTCTTGGAAAAAAATCAAACCCCTCCACTTCCATGTTGGTATGCAAGCAGTGTGTGGAAACTATTAACTACAAAAGACAAGTTTTCTCAGAGAGGGATGCAAGAGTTGCCAACACAAACCAGGAATTAAACAAAGAGTAAAATGACACAACTTTAGTAAATATGCAAGTAGTGGGGTCTGAAATGTTACCCTCTCTTTTGAGCTCTGCTCACAATATTTTGCCTTTTGTCAATGCCCCAATGCGCGTAAGTAATTACTGTGTTGAACATTCTGCTCTAAACAAGGAACAACAAAGCCATTATCAAGACTCTGTAATGACAGCTGTAAAGGATGTACCCAGTTCTGGCAAGACCTACGCATAGCTGGAAGATTAAGTCCACAGTTTCATATTTTCCCAGGTAATTGATTAATTACCTTGTGTTTCATCAGTATTTTGGAAAAATAATCAGTTATTTCTTACTCTCCTTGTTTTCCTCCATGTGATCCAGATTTTATTAGGAGGGACCAATTTAATCAAAAACTAATCTCTCAAAGCAGTAGATAAGAACAAGCAAGTAGGAAGGATGTCAAATTGTCATGGTTTAACCCCAGCCAGCAACTATGCACCACACAGCCACTCACTCCCGCCCGATAGGATGGGGGAGAGAATCAGAAGAGTAAAAGTGAGAAAACTCATGGGTTGAGATAAAGACAGTTTAATAGGTAAAGCAAAAGCCGTGCACACAAAGCAAAACAAAAAATCCATTCACCACTTCCCATCAGCCAGCAGGTGTTCAGCCATCTCCAGGAAAGCAGGGCTCCATCATGCATAACGGTTACTTGGGGAGACAAAATGCCATAACTCCAAATGTCCCCCCATTCCTCCTTCTTGCCCCAGCTTTATATGCTGAGCATGATGTCATATGATACAGAATATCCCTTTGCTCATTTGGTGTCAGCTGTCCTGGCTGTGTCCCCTCCCAACTTCTTGTGCACCCCCCGCCTACTCACTGGTGGGGTGGGGTGAGAAGCAGAAAAGGCCTTGACTCTGAGTCAGCACTGCTCAGCAGTAACTAAAACATCCCTGTGTTATCAACACTGTTTCCAGCACAAATCCAAAACACAGCCCCATCCTAGCTACTGTGAAGAAAATTAACTCTACCCCAGCCAAAACCAGCACATTCTCCACCCCTTATTCCATACCATTTACGTCATGCTCAGGTCCCACACTCTCCAATACAACCTCATTAACCCCCACCACCCTTCCCATCCTTTGTTATAATACACAGATATCATTCCCTTAGTCTATGGACCACCCCTGTGAAATGTCTTTAAAATGCCCACAAATGTCCACAAAATGTCCATTGAGTTAATTTAGTCCATGACTTTGGGCTCCATCTGTTATGGTGGTCAGTCAGGACAGGAGGAGTGTTGTGTTGGTGGAGTGGTGTGTTGTGTGGAGTTACTGCGCACCAAAGCCAGCTCAGGTCAGGTCACTACAGCACTTGCACTGCTTCTTGTAAGGTTTCTCCTCCATTGGTTCAAGTGGCTCCTGCTATAGTAATTCCCGTAACATGCAACCCAAATCCCAGGTTATAACAATTTAAAGGTATTTCCATTACAGTCTCCATCCCTGGTCTGTTTGGACCAGACCATCGGGTTTAACACTGCAATGAACTCCTCCCCTTACCCCTGCTCTGGCTTGGACTTATCCACAGACTGCAATCCCTTAGGGGGGTACCTGCTCCAAGTGGAGCCACAGTCTCTTCAGGGGTATACCAGCTGCAGCATAGACTTATCCACAGCCACATCCAGTCACTTTGCGGTGCACCTGCTCCAGCATGGCCTTCTCCATGGGTCACAATGCCTTCATAGATATATGATAGATATATCTGCTCCAGCATGGCCTTACCCACAGCCACAGTCCCTTTACTTTTACAGAAGTAAACCTGTGCCAACATGGCCTTACCCATGGCTGCAGTCCGTCCAGGGGTGTACCTGCTCTGTCATGGACTTATCCATGGCCACATGCTTTGAGGTGCTCCAGCATGACCTCATGCACAGTCACAGATGCTTCAAGGTGTACCTTCTCCAGCGTGGACTTATCCTCAGGCCACAATTCCTTCAGAAGTAAACCTTCTGTGGCACAGACATAACCTCAGCCACAGATGCTTCAAGAGGTACCTGCTCTGGCATGGGCTTATCCACAGCCACAGACACTTTGGGGTGTCCTGCTCCCATGTGGATTCATCCACAGGTCACAGTCCCTTCGACTCAAGTTCATGCTGGAGTTCCAGCTTGTCCAATACAGCAGCACAGAAACAGCAGCGATGCCCTGGCCAT
>NW_008824143.1:945102-945365 GCF_000699105.1 Pygoscelis adeliae
AACAGAGGCGATGCCCTGGCCGTCTGCCAGCCCAGGCACATCGCCATTCCTGTTATCAAAATGTTCCCAGGCACAGTAGAATATGATGATCAGCAGTACAGCAGTACAGCAAGCAGTGAAAGCAAAAAGCAGCCACTAACGAGCATTAGGCTCTAATACACAGTAAGGCAGGCAAGCCCCATGGCAAACACAGGAGCCTGCCAATTAATAGCTAAACAGCTATAACAGCTATAAATTCGATCTAGCACATTCCAATCAAACTT
>NW_008824143.1:945526-948786 GCF_000699105.1 Pygoscelis adeliae
AGATAAAGACAGTTTAATAGGTAAAGCAAAAGCCACATGCAAAAGCAAAGCAACATAAGGAATTCTTTCACCACTTCCCATCAGCAGGCAGGTGTCCAGCCATCTCCAGGAAAGCAGGGGTCCATCACGTGTAATGGTTAATTGGGAAGACAAAACGCCATAACTCTGAATGTCCCCCCCCTTCCTCCTTCTTCTCCCAGCTTTATATTGCTGAGCATGACATCATATGTTATAGAATATCCTTTTGGTCAGTTGGGGTCAGCTGTCCCGGCTGTGTCCCCTCCCAACTTCTTGTGCACCATCAGCCTACTCACTGGTGGGGTGGGGTGAGGAGCAGAAAAGGCCTTGACTCTGTGTAAGCACTGCTCAGCAGTAACTAAAACATCCCTGTGTTATCAACACTGTTTCCAGCACAAATCCAAAACACAGCCCCATCCTAGCTACTATGAAGAAAATTAACTCTATCCCAGCTAAAACCAGCATACAAATATATTCAAGAAATAAGAATTTTACTGAAATTGTATTTGTCCTGAACAGCAATAGATGTCTTCATGCAATCATATTTTTTCCAGTATTTAAAAATAATTATGCATAAATTGGTCTATATTACATTCAGGGAAAAAATGCATCTTGTCACATCTTTAATAAAATTCCTGCTAACTTTCACAATACCACATTATTGCAAGCAGCACAGAAATGCAATTCAGCTTATGTAACATTCAAGAAACATCACTATCAGATTGAACAAATTAATAAGTATATTATAAAGAGATCTGACCTCTACTTAGTGAAAATGAATATAATGTTTAAAGTTATTTGAAAGCATGTGTCTTTCCAAATGTTTGGTATAGTTAGTGATCTTTTTATTGATAGTACTGATGGTTTGAGAATATATTTATTTCTGTGTTACAATTATTATAAATAGTTGTTGTGGGTCAACGCCTGTGGGCAGCTGAGCCGCTCGATCACTTCCCCCCGCCAGCCCCAGTAGAACAAGGGAAGAGAAAAGGAAGAACAAAAGCAAGAAAACTTGGGGATCAAGATGAAAAAAAAAAAAGATTTGATGAATTATTGAAGGATAAGTGGAATAAGAGAGAAGAAAACAAAACAAAACAAGTGATGCAAAGGCAATCACTCACCATCTCCTATGGGTAGACCGATGCGCAGTTCCCATGCAAAAGATGGATAACCCTCCTACAACCCCCTATTTCCCTTTTATTGCTGATCACGATGTTATATGCTATGGAACATCTCTGGTTAGTTCGGGTCATCTGCCCAATTGTGCCTCCTCCCAAGCTATTGCACACCCCCTAGTCTATTCGTTGGGGGGGGGCAGAGTGAGAAACAAAGGACTGATGCTGTGCAAACACTGTCGAGCAAAAGCTAGAACATTAGTGTGTTATCAGTACTGTTCTGGTCAAAAATCTAAAACCCAGCACCATATGAGCTGCTACAAACAAAATGAGCTCTACCCTAGCCAGGCCCAGTACAATAGTCAAACTGTCAACATCTCTTCTTAAATGTATGTACTCAGGGTTTAGGACTACTATATATGATAATGACTTTGAAACAAAAGATAATGCAATACAATACATGAATACATCCAGAAATTACTTCAATACAAGGTTATCACTATTTGTGATCTGTTTGACAATATGCAAACTGATTCCCAAAGCATCAATATCAACAAGTCAATTTAAATGATATTACAAAATTGCCATTACAAAGAACCCTTTTTTATGTCGAGTATCTGTTACAGAAGATTTTATAACCAGTCAAAAATACTATTTTAACTTGCCACTTGGAACTTAGAATTATGAAAATGTGGGGTTTTAATCTAAAAAATATAATTATTCTTTGAAGGATGAAAAGATCAACTGTGTGAAAAGCACACCAGTTTGGTTAAGTGTAACAGTGATCTGTGTCTGACAACATTTAGACCAAACTATAACTATCAAGAAAATTTGGCAAACTTTTTGAGTATCTATAAGATTCCTGTGACATCAAGTAGAAGTTTTGTGTTTGTGTTTCACAACAGAAGCAGACTGTTTAAAACAGGTTTTGGTTTAGGTGCATATAAATATTTTCCCAGAGAAAATTTTTACATCTAACGTGACAAAAATTGCCAGGACCAACATGTTCTTCCCCACATGGAAAAGTCCCCTATGGTTCTTATAGCAGAGCTGAAGAAAAACTACATAGCACTGGTATCAACAAAACAAGTGGTTCGATGGTTGCTGGAGCAAAGAAATCCATGTCTGTGTTGGATGCATGCCTCACAGTTGATTGCTGTTGAATTGTGAGCTTACCACTGAAGTTTCCAATGTCTGAGACATTCAGAAAGCATCTCTTCAAGGACCTGTGTGGATTATCTGATGTTTGTGTAGGAATGAATTCACACTGGAGACACCCCACAAAGAGCTGTGATTTTCTGAGGGCTCCTTCTTTGCCTTGACCTTTTTCACTAAATCTTACTTGAGACACCTACTCCTGTGGCACATGTGGAATAAATTGGCCCACAGGGTAACAGATTTACCAGGCAAATTGACTTCATCCCAGCCAAACCCAGGACACCTAGCGAAGGAACAAACAGGCAAACACATGTACAATATAATCCCTAAGTTAAGCTAAACATGGCTTTGCCTGTCTAGGTTCAGAATGAGATGTCTAAAATTTCCTAAAGTCTAAAGCTTTCACTAGCTTTATATAAACTACACCACGTGGTAAACAGCAGACCAAGAAGGCATCCAGGAGAAGACGGGTTTATTTGTCCTAATTTATGCATCTCAAGGTTAGACTTATAAATCTGCTCTAAATAAACTACTTAGACTTAAGCTTCCTCTATAGTCAGTGCAGAAAAATAAGTATGTCCAGATGGCAACTTATTTTATCCAAAGATAAGTATCTGTGATAGCAGAAAAAAATCCCTCTGGATTCAATTATCTTTGGCTCTGATGTTAACACATAGATTAAAATTATTTTAGACCCAGAATGGAGAGAAATAAATGTATCTTGTTGCCTTGTGATTTTTTGTTGCCATACACAGTTATTTGAGCAGTAAATGCAAAGAAACAATACAAAATTTTGCAGATGTATACACAGGACAAAGAATGTATTCAAACACAAAATGGGAATCAGTGAGAAGGCTTTTCTGATACTCTAGAAGCCTGTTTTTTAGAGAACTGAAGACAATAAGTTGATTAACACAGTGCTTGTAACTATTACAATAACATATTACATATCCTGCAAACTTTTAATAC
>NW_008824143.1:948826-966235 GCF_000699105.1 Pygoscelis adeliae
TAACAAGAGCTCGTTGTTGGGATTTAATGCCTATAAACCAGATATAATTTATTTTTTCCTCCTTCAGTAAAGGTTTTGTATTTTCAAAAAGTGTAATGTTCTGACATTTGTATTAAAATAAAAAAGGTGACCCTGTGACTAAATAAGTTGAATAGCCAACCTGACAGAAATGTAATAAGCCTCTTGTTGTTGTTGTCAGGTTGGAAAAAATACAATTTATAATCCTACCAGAGATACAAACACAAGTAAGTTCTATCATTCGTCTTCAGTAAGAAGGTGGCAGATATAACAGCAGCTGTGACCAAAGTACTAAAATAATAATCACTTTGTTATGTTAAAGCTGACCCAACTGATCATATTATTTTATTTTACATACCTATAACTGATAAGGCAAGTCATAGGATTTGGAAGTGTAATTTCACATCTGGCAATAAAATTACTGGCGATTAAAAATGAGGTATGTAGGCTATTAATAACTTCATAATACTTATTATGAAGTTAGATTCAGATTGACCAGGACTAAATAAACATGTTACATTCTTAGCTACATCTCTGACCAGTCACTGGAAAATTTCTCATGGAAATCTCAGGTTTATCAGAACACAGTGAGAGACATAAGATACCTGTAATTAAACAGGTACAACACATGGCAATAGACAAAACTGGTTAGCAACTTCTTAATTGTCTTCATGCATAACACAGCCTGGCAAAGTGGATGTCCTGGTATCAATAAACACTGCCTCAGGGAACATAACAGGCATATCTCCTTTTTATGTATCTTTTACATCTTGTATTGTCTACTTTATGTATTTATTTATTTGAAATTTCCCAGTCTAAATTTATTTAACTAATTAGAGCACTGAATACTTATATTTTGTGTAGGGGGCTGGACTAGATGATCTCTAGAGGTCCCTTCCCACCCAAACCATTCTATGATTCTATGATTCTATTTTAGATCAACTTATTTATTTAGTAAGGAAGCAGTAACTTCCTTACTGCTTCTTAACACTCTGTTAGACGTGCAGCATAACCTTGCAAGTGATCTTGTTTTACAAAACTAAAAGCATTTCTAGAAAAAGACCCAAACTTCCTAAATTAATTATTTTTTCTTTTCTAACCACCACAATTTTTCTCTAAGGTAGGAATGTGACTTCCAACATCCACATACCCATACATAATCTACTTGTGTCAAGAAAACTTTTTCTCCTTCTTTTACAAAACTGAAGTGTCAAAAGCATCAATACTAGCAGAGTCATTCTAGGGATGACTTTGCATGTTTTGCCAAAGGTAATTAAACTGTCCTGCTTCAGCCTGTATTTCCTAGTGACAATGTTTCACTTGATTTTCCACAGATAACTGTATCTGACAAACTGCTTGGAGGGAGCATTCCCTTAGGTGTAACACCCATCTCCGTCCCCATATACCTGCAGGAAAACAGCAGAAGCCATAAGGACTCTGAAGATGCATCTGGACATTTGTTCTACAGATTACACATGCTGATGGCCTCCCAGAAAATTTCAAGTGACCCCATACTATTTAGGTATAGATCTCCAGACTAAATCAGAGATCCTTTGCGTTTACCTGCTGCCACTGAGTAGAGTGGAAGAAGCATCTAAATGGAGAAAGATCCTGTTTTTTCATAACTTTGTCATTTTTTGAATGATTATAACCCATATTAAAATCAAGAAGATAATTTGATTGCCTATTTTAGGTAATATCTTTTGATGTTGACATTCTCCACTTATTCATATGCTATTAACATTAAAAAAGCAATTTACTGAATATTAAAAACTACAGAATGAAAAAAAAAACCTATGAAAGGGTAAATGAAGGTCTTAACATGGAAATTTTATCCTTGCAAGCTATTTTTTCTTACCTTTTTAGTCCTTTTGAGATGCAGATACAGTCTTCTAAGACCTTATGAAAGGCAATGAGTTGGACAAAGTGGAAAGGACAGTAAAAGGAAGGGTTTTTTCAGTAGCTGGGAAAAGATGACTTCATCTTTTCAGGTTGGTATAGACCAAAGTCAAGCTGACCAGTTGCATAACAGACATACATAGCAATCTTCAAAGAAAATTCAAATAATGAATTGTAACTGCTGACAGTCATTAAAATCCAGGAGAGGCAAAGGTCTTCTGAATCAATGTGATTTCTTGCATACCCAAATTTGAATACAGGGGTGCATGCTGATTTGTAATGCTTACACACTTGTTAAGGTTAAAAATTAACACCCAAGCTTCCAATATATTTAGGTATAACCACATGGAACTGTTTTTATGTATGTGGATGAAAACTATAAATATACCTAAAAATATTAATACATATAAACATGTATATAAAAATGTATTTATAGTTTTTATATATATATACACATACATGCACAACTATAATTACAGAATTCACAAACTCATGCCAGTGCTGCCATGTTCTTGCTAGACTGGATTTGCAGCATCCATAACGGTAAAAAACAAGGTTGCTAACAGACTAGACCTTGGTTTTGAGGATCACATCATTGGAGTTTGTTGTAAATCCTGCAACACACTATTTGGTTGTTTAATTTTATGTGGATCAAGGCCTGACTAACTGAGGGTGTGTTCTGATTTAACCCGGCAGGCAGCTAAATACCACACAGCCATTCACTCACTCCCCCCTGCCCAGTGGCATGAGGGAGAGAACTGAGGAAAAAAAAAAGAGTAAAATCTGTGGGTTGAGATAAAGACAGTTTAATAGGACAGAAAAGGAAGGGATAATAATAATAATAATAATAATAATAATAATAGAATATACAAAATAAGTGATGCACAATGCAATTACTCACCACCTACCGACCGATGCCCAGCCAGTCCCCGAGCAGTGGTTATAGCCCCCTGGCCAACTCCCCCCAGTTTATGTACTGAGCATGATGTCACATGGTATGGAATATCCCTTTGTCCAGTTTGGGTCAGCTGTCCTGGCTGTGCCCCCTCCCAGCTTCTCACTGGCAGGGCATGAGAAGCTGAAAGGTCCTTGAATTAGTGTAAGCACTGCTCAGCAACAACTAAAACATCAGTGTGTTATCAACAATATTCTCATACTAAATCCAAAACACAGCACTGTACCAGCCACTAGGAAGGAAATTAATTCTATCCCAGCCAAAACCAGACAGAATGTAAGACGAAGCCTGTTGCAGGATAAGGAGTAGAGGACGAAATAAACCTCAGGGTTGGTCCTAACGATTGCACTATTTTTACACAATTATAAGTGGAATAAGAGGCTGTTATGAAATATTGGCCTACCTTCTGGCTAGCAAATGATTCTTTTTGAATGATCCAAGAATTAAATTAATTGTTTACATGCACTGGGTATCACAGATTTTTTTATTAGCTACATGGCTGTCAGACACTAAATAAAACTTGAAAATGTATTGATCAAATAATTTGACATACTCCCAGGCATTCAGTTATGCTTCTTTTCACCTTTCCTTCAGAGAGACTGATCCGAATGTGAGTAGTGTTGGGGTTCCTCCACTAATAAACTGTTTGCTAGTAATCCTTTAATGGATGCTGTTGTTCCCTTTGAGCCAATGTTTCTTAATTACCAGTGTTAAATGGAAATGTGCTGTCATCCCAGAAGTTGCAGCTACTGCAGCAGAAGGACAGCAGCTTCTTTGGAAGAGCTGCAAAATTAAAATCTTGGCTGCTTTAAGCCCTACATGTCCCATGGCATTTTCACAAGCACAGAGAGGCTTGGCTTGGTTGTCCAGCTGAACTGCAAACATGTAATGAGATTTGGCCTGATTAAAATTCCGCTGTAGCTGCAGTCTGCCATGTACAGCAACATCTTTGTCTGCACTGTATAAAAATAATAAAATATTTAACTATTAAATCTAGTATTTTGCATAAACTTCAGGATAGATATGGGTTTTTTTAGTAAGGGAAACACTGGCTGTATTTAAAGTGTTGGCAATATTCCCTGTTAATGGGCCCCTCACTACAAGAAAGACATTGAGGTGCTGGAGTGAGTCCAGAGAAGGGCAACCAAGCTGGTGAAGGGTCTGGAGAACAAGTCTTCTGAGGAGTGTCTGAAGGAACTGGGGTTGTTTAGCCTGGAGAAAAGGAGGCTGAGTGGAGACCTCATTGCTCTCTACAACTACCTGAAAGGAGGTTGTAGCGAGGTGGGTGTCGGTCTCTTCTCCCAAGTAACTGGCGAAAGGACGAGAGGAAATGGCCTCAAGTTGTGCCAGGGGAGGTTTAGATTGGATGTGAGGAAAAATGTCTTTACTGAAAGAGTGGTTAAACATTGGACCAGGCTGCCCAGGGAAGTGGTTGAGTCACCATCCCTGGAAGTATTTAAAAGACGTGTAGATGAGGCGCTTTGGGACATGGTTTAGTGGTGGACTTGGTAGTGTTAGGTTTATGGTTGGACTCGAAGATCTTAAAGGTCCTTTCCAACCTAAATAATTCTATGATTTAATTCAACAGCAGTTTTCCAGTTTATTGTATGGCCCCCAGTTCAGCATATTTTTCCCTTCAGGAAAATACTTAGACATGTGGTCAGGTACAACTACCTTAAGCATAGTTAAAAGCATTTAGGCGCTGTTCAGAGATATATTTGCACTGAAGCTGTAAAAAGAAGACAGTCTGGGAGAAATGCACATTGTGGTTAATTTTTACATCCACACTAAGTGCAAATAATGAAATCTGCACTGACTTTAAATAAAACAAAAATCTAGGGAAAAGGTGCATATACTATAAAACTTTTGAAGTAAACTCTAAGCGGGCGGACTACATAGCAATAATGCATCAACACTTGACATTAATTACACCTAGTGGAGTTTTGCTTTGAATACTTTCACCTTCCCCTCTCCCAGGCTCCACCAAATGAGTGCTTGAATTCTTCTCATCATTAACTTGATGTTTAAAAATCCTGTCATTTCCTTAGTGCTTTTTGTTTAGTGTATAACAAAACAGGGATTTTGCACTCATGTTTGTAAAGGGCATAGTGTTAGATGAGCACAACACAAATTCATATTTATCAATGATTCTTAACATAGTTTATAGGCAAAATGTTTCCTGGAAGATTCTCCAACAACACCAGAGGCCAAAGGAAGCTGTTGTTGGTAAAGCTGAAATATGCTTAGGCAGAGCAAGGTCAGATGTTGCTGGCAGCACATCTCTTCCCAAGTACTGTTGCTAGCAAGCTAGAAAAAGTCGGATACCACTGACTGAAACAGAAAACTGATTTTTTTAAATGTGAGCTCCTCTGCTTCAGTACCTATTTCAGGATACCTTCCAACTAATGGACAATCAAGTCAAAGCAAAGCAAAGAATTTTTTTCAAGGTCTCAAACCCTAATTGTGAGACCAGTCTTCTGCTGATGAAATGTAATCCAATTTTGTCATCTTAACCTAGACACATATTTGCTATCTAGTAGTTTAGAAGTACAATCAGAACATGACAGAATTAATGTCTGAAGGATGTTTGATGAAATTCAAGAGTGTGGTACATAGCTGGTGTTTGGCATTGACAGTTGTTTTGTTCTGTCTGATCATGTATAATATAACAACAGCATGCAGAGGGGAAAAAAACCCAAACTTCACATCTTTAAGCCATTTTACTGATATTTGCTTTAGAGGGCATTAGTTTTTGAGCCTGCTATTCAAATTCACTCAAAAATAAAATGCAGAGTCTTTATCTTTTCTCCTTCACAGCATGACCATACATTTGCCACTTGAAAGGCAAATTAAAAAAAAAAGTCTCATTTATATGCTTTAGAAAAGGTATGTAAGCCTCTGGGTTGTCTCAGAATAACAGGAAATAGAAACTGACTGCTGTGATCACAATCGAAAAACAACACATTGAAGTCTGGTCTGTTATAGTACCAGGAAATATCTCATTCCATAGAGTTTAAACACCTGTAGGGGACTATTAAAACATTTTTATTACTGTTGACTGCATTCAGCAAACTTTCAAGTGTCCATAGATCACTTCATTAAAATGCAGACCAGCACTACAGACCTTTGTGAGATGGATAAAGGGGAGGCACAGATTTAAAAAAAAAAAAAAAAAGTGGTCGATGACATGGGTAACACAGGTATTATAGTAGCAGCTGAAGAGAACAAGAACTTATTTGAAATAAAAATATGCTACTGCTTTCAGTATTATGAAGGACTATACAAAAGAGCAGAAATTCTTTTGTTTGTTTTTTTAAATAGAACACAGATATCTTCCCTCCTCTGGTCCTAATAAAGATTATTCACCACACAGATGCATCTAAAGATGGATTTAGGTAATTACAGCCTTAGGAAGGCTGCTATCTTGTATGCACATATAGCTAACCTATGTTAGAATTTTACATGGGATGCACAACTGTACATATGGAAATTATTGAGGCAATCTAAGTCTTCACTAAGATGTTATTAACACAGTTAATGAAATAATTGTCTGTTTAGCTTCCCTCCCTGTTGGCCATTTGTGTGTGATGTTGTACAGAGAGCCCTCTGCCCTGTCCTTTTTCTCCAGACAAGGCTTCTGTGACCCACTGAACGAACTTCTGCGCAAATCTGCTGTGCTTGTCACTTTATTCTAACTTGACAAGACAGATGAACAGAAGAAAGAAAGCTATTGTTATCCTTCTACACAGGAGGCAAACTGAAGAACAGAAATATTAAGTAGTTAATGTAAGATTTCACGAGAAAACGTTGGTTGGCAGGAACTAAATGCAGATCACAAAACCCTGATACCCCGGCTCCCCTGCAGGACCGTTCTCTCTGATGGTCCCCATAAATTCTAAGATGCTTTGATGTACTGCTCTTGCTAAGGGAAATAACAAAACAACATTAATATACATTGAACAAATTTATTCTGGGCTCAGTACGGTTCAAGAATGAAATAAACTTCCACAGGAGTTCAGATCCGAATCCAGTAAAGCTTTTATGCAAGGCTATAAGGACCACCAAGAAGGAAAAAAAAAAAGCTTTTGATACTAGAATAACTGGTCTTTTCAAGATCTTTATATTTTTTTTTCTACTTCTATTGCTTCCTAAGTGGTATAATGAGGTCTCTGATCAAAGTAATTAAGGCTTCTAATTAATAGGGGAAAAAAATCACATTTACATATGGTATCACTCCCAATTTCAATTAATTGCTCTAGACAAGAATTTATTCCAAATTCTCTTCCTGACAAGCTTCAAAAGTCTTTACTAATTAGTCATTTTTTCAAACATGATATCCCAACAGAAAAAGAGAATTGGTTTTATTCTAGCACCAGATAACAACCAAAGTTTAAAGGAAAGAATGTACACATGACAAATCTTTCATATCTGTAAGTAAGATTATCTATCAGTAAAAATTCTGTCATTTTTCAGATAATTCTTGAACTGAGAACCTGGAAATCACAATGTTTTGTCCTGGTAATTTAAAACAGAAATTGAATTATTTGTATTTATATAGTTACCTATATCATCACATTTATTCATTTGCCATGAGGTCCCTGGAACATTCTAAAACCATTTCCCAACAAAATAGGATCAGCTTTCTGCACGTGTGGACAAGCTGCCTTTACAGGAAGCTGTTTGTAAATAAAACAAGCTAATATTTCAAGGCATTATCCTTTCTACTCAACAAAATAAATATGTGACTTGTGAAGATGAATTTGTTATTGGTTTTGGTTCTTTTTTCAGTGAGAAAACTGAAATTAACCCCCCACCAATCATAAATCCCCCCTGTATATTTAGGTAATCCTTATTCATGGACAGAATTTCACTGGGAGGCAAACAAATGTAGTAAATACCCTTTTCTGGCACTGCTTATTCATGACTAAGAGACTCATTCACATAACTTAGGTTCTGGGCTTGCAATTAGCCAAATTTGATTGAAGTCCCATTATTTTCTAGCTGTGCAGTTTCTCAAGGAAAGACTGATTAATGGTGATCAGTGATATATTTTTACTCCTGATTCATGTTCAGCCCAGGATAAAATTCACTAGAAGCCGTTACTAAGCAGTGGTTGTAGAAGACTGGGTAGAAGTTAAGGATCTCTCTGTTTTTAAAACTCTCACAAATCATCCATCACATCTCTGACACCTGAATATTCTTTGACAATCTGCCCCTAAACATGTAACTCCTCCATGATTAACAGATGACAACTAGTTTTCTGACTTAAGATAATCACCCTAAACCACTCTAAATTCCACCATAGTCAGTGGTGAGAAAAGGATATCACCTAAAATGAGATTAATCTACCACTCCCCTACTTAGGTTACAGGAGGCTCATGTGGTCAGTTTAGGCTTTGGCCTTTAAGTTACATAAGATAAATTTTGATTTGAGACTACATCTGTTCCACTACTGTATCCATACACTAAATATTGCCAACCATCTGGACTGTTTAATTATTACAATAGTCCCTGGCACAGCATTGTCCCTGGGCAAATCGCACTTTTTGGTTTCTGGAAAGATTCTGGGCTACACTGGGCCAGGAACCATCCTTAATAGAAAATCTGCATGCAGAATATCTTGTTTTGGAGGGTAAAAGAATTTAGTAGCATGCATGTGGCCTGCCTATGCCAGCTGGCCCAGGGAATGGGTCCCAGCACTGCTCAGCTTACTAGTGTAGATGTAGCCTCAGCCTGCAGGCCAGTTCTAAAGAAGGACTTAAAGGACCCCCCGTGCTGAGTACCACAATGATAACCTCCCTTGGCCTGCTCATGACACTCTTCCTCATGCAGCCCCAGATGCTGTTGAATCTCTTTGCCATGAGATCACACTGCTGTCTCTTGGACACCACTTTGTCAATCGCAATCCCCAAGTCCTTTTCTGCAAAGCTGCTTTCCAACTGGTTAGCCCCCAGTCTGTTCTGGTGCCTGGGGTTATTCCTTCTTAGGTGCAGGATTTTGCACTTCCCTTTATTTCATGACATTCCAGTTTGTCTAATTCTCCAGCCTGTCAAGGTCCCTCTGAACGGCAGCAAAACCCTCTGGTGTATCAACAACTCCTCCGAGTTTTGTATCATTTGCACAATTGCCGAGGTACATTCCGTCCCACCCTCCAAGTCATTAATGAAGATGTTAAATAGTACTGGCTCCAGTATTGACCCCTTAGGTGCACCACTAGTGATTAGACTTCAGCTGGACTTTATGCTGTTGATCACAACCTTCTGAGCCTAGCAGTTCAGTCTACCTCACTGTCCACTTACCTAGTCTGCCAGTCATCAGTTGGTCTGTGAGGATGTTATGGGAAACAGTGTCAAAAGCCTTAATACAGTTGAGATAAAACATCCACTTCTTTCCTCTCCTCCACCAAGCCAGTCATTTCATCATAGCGGGCTATCAGTTTGGTTAATCATGATTGCCCTTTCATATATCCATGCTGAATACTGTCAGCCACTTCCTAGTCCCTTGTATATCTGCTCCATCACCTTCCCAGGGATCAATTTGATGTTGATCAGCCTGTAGTTCCCTGGATAGCATTCAAAAAACTTTGCTTCTGGATGAACACTCACCCCCTGTGAAAAAGGGTGTTCCACCTGGGTCATTATCTGCTTATGCCATCCACCTATCTGCCTACCCATCAAACTTTTACAGTCATTTTTGAAACCATTTTTGGCACAGTTGACAAAAGGGTAGTAATCCACACCATATTAAGTTATTATAAATTGCATGGAAATCAGCTCTGTCAATGTCTTTGTTTAAAGAATTGCTACTGAGGCTGGGAGAACCTGACCCATCAGTCAGGACCTTGTCTTTCCAAAGTAGCTATGGCATATGCCAAATAACGGCAGGCAGCAAGCCAGAGAAGGTAGGCAGCAGATAAGGGGGAGGCAGGTATATTATGAGGAAAAATTATAGGAAGGAGTTTGTCATTAGAATTACAGAGGAGTTTGGGTTACGGCAGTGAGGAATATAGGGTACATACAACAGTTCCCAAGCGTATATAGGCACCACTAGCTCTGCTTCTCATAGAACAAATTGTTCTGACAAAAGGGGATGACGCTGAAGTGTTTGTGCTGCAGTGAATGTTAGTACTTGCTCAGTACAGACCCTTCAGCAAACAAAGGCATCACACAGCCTAATTTCTCAATCTCAGTCGGTTTGCTGCCTTACTACGGAGCTGGGTGACTTTGAGCATGGCTAGATGTAAAACTAGGTATGAAAAGTGGGCTTGCAACTCTAACAGTGAGATACTTTGAGAGTTCACACGCATCCAAGTTTAGGAATTCACATTTTAAAAAAGTTCATGGAATACAACTTTGGGCATAGAAATGTTAATATTCACTTAAGTTTTATTGTATATGCCTTTATCTTTTGTCTTCTTTTTTTTTAATCTCACCTCAATACCATCAATCACAATAGATTGATACTTTGAGTAAAAATGTCCACTAAATAGATTTGGACATGGACTTCATAAACCTCATGTCACTGACATCGTTTTAAATTGTTTAAACCAAAAGAGCCAGACTAAAACCATTAAACTTTAGCAAATATATTGCAGTAGGTAAGAAAGAGAGTTGGAAAGCTTTGCTTTCACTTCATACAGGTATACGCAAGTTAAAGCACAGCTTTAAAAAGTGTAATTTAGTTCATCTAGTTGTTCATTAATTAAAATTTGATTGGTGGCTATATCAGACAGTTTAATGCCTTTTAATTTTTCAATATGTCTCACAAGGGATGAAATCTCCTTTCCAAGTAAACAGCTTCTCCTATATCCATTTGCAAATGCACTTTCTAAGACAGGGAGGTCTGAGCTGCATAATGCCACACTGCAAGCCACTTAGGGGCAATCAATTAGTACAGATGATTCAAGGAACTGTATTATATCTGCGTATCTTCTACTCTATCTACTAAATATATACTTTCTCCCCAGCTTGTACAGTTCTGTTTCTGTTCCAGAAATTTTCAACATGCAAAATTGCTGCTGCAATCTAAGAAAGTTCTGCTTATGGAAAGCCTGATCAGGCCCTGCACACAAGGATACTAACACATCATAACAACATGCTACATATGTAACAGTAGTATTATACTAATAGTAACTAATTCAGACCATATTTATAACAGTCTCTGAAACAAGGATTAAAGTGCAAGTTTGATAGTGGCCAAGTTCTAGGCATGCAGTTCCATTGTACTTTGGAACTACCAAACTCACATACAATTAATAATTCTAAATCTCTGGCATTTGCTTTCTTTGATGTCCAGAATTCTGAGAAAAAGAGAAGGAAGAAGACAACCCTTACTTTTCTCTTCAGCAATTTTCTCTGTCTCCCTTCTTTTATTTCATACATTCTTGCTGGCCTTTTAGACCCGGTTCACTGCACCTGACAATGTTCCTCAAGATGATGCTGTCAGCTGGGAAGAAAAGAGAGGCTAGGAGGTGAATGCAAACAAATTACATTTGTTTGCATGGCTTGTAAAATGTGAATGACTTTCTTTTCCTTGTCTTACTTGTAAGGCTTGGAAATCAAAAGCAAAGACATGAATGTGGCAACGTGAAGGAGGAAAAATATTGTAGGTACAGTTGTAACTGATCAAAGAGCCTGTCTGTTGCTGACACCAGCTGGCAATAAGTGTACAAATACTGTTTAAAACACTAAAGATTCTGAAATAATTATGCAGGTGTACAAGTTATTTCTTAGTAGTTGGAGAATATTTGTGATGCAGAACAAGAATTCGTTCCTAATTAATGCTGCAATAACTAAGGAATGCCAGGAGACAACCTGACCCAGTAGAGGGTATGAAAATGTCTCTGTATAAGGGTGCAGTCTTGGGACCAGAGGCAAATAGTAGCCTGTTATCAGGGGATGCAGAACCGGTTATCTTAAGCCACAGACGGAACATCTGTCTTAGGATTTATTTCTTCCCAGATTTCTGTAAATGGGGATGTGTTTTGTCCAGCAACAGGAAGCACCATCTCTTACATTTGTTTTACACTGTTTAACTAAAGTAATTGGAAAATATTATCCACCATATGCTACTTCATTTCAGTGAATTATAAAATGTACAGAAGCACAGGCATAGCAATGATTAATAGTTAGCCTTGTTTCAATGAACACAGATCCTGGCATGCTGAAATATAATGATATCAATGCTGCCTGGCTAGAATTCCTTACATCATTAACACCAGTGCAGGAGTAGGATGTTATTAACACTTCAGAGGATGAATAAGATTTCTCTTTTGGTAGTAGAGGCAATGTTGAAATAACATCTCCTTATTTACCAGCATATGTAAAACCAGCTGTTTATCTTATGTTATACCCTTGGCCTTTGTTTCACACTGAAGTCTAATGATTATCTACCATGCTCTCTTCACTACGGTTCTGTAACCTGTTCCTTTACTTTAACACGAATATTCTGAGGCTTTTGACTGCGACTAGCTTACGACTGATAAAGTCTGTCTTTATGTCTGTGGCTCTTCACATCATGACTCAGTAGCCCAACAGGCTTTGTCTTATCTTTATTAGGCATTGTCCTATGCTCCCTTTCAATTCATTTGTAAAAAGAGGTTTTGGCCAGCAACTAATCCCTACACTGCCTTTGGGAAGCACACAATATGGATGTAGAGGAGTTTCACTCCCATTATATTTTGAGCTCTAGTAATTAGCCAGTTATCTATCAGTTTAAGGTTTATATATCTACTTTCATATGGTGCTAATCTAACTTGAATTTTGTGTGAGTGTCTAGCAGAAGTGCAGGTGTGTCTCACCATCTCCACTCTTCATCCCATTTACCTGGTTGATCCCATTGCTCATGTGAGACTTGTTTCGTTAATGAAGTCAACAAAAACAAATACTTATTTAGGAAGGATATGAAACAGCGCTTACATCTAAACATAATTGGAAAGTATAGATTAAAATTTCAAAATAAAAATCCTGTTTATCTGTAAAAAAATAATGGTAGTTCAGCATTTGCCCAGCCTCAACTGGAACTTGGAGCATCTGGCACCTATTTGTAATCTGATCTAGACAAT
Organism: Pygoscelis adeliae; assembly: GCF_000699105.1. Lineage (NCBI taxonomy): Eukaryota > Metazoa > Chordata > Aves > Sphenisciformes > Spheniscidae > Pygoscelis > Pygoscelis adeliae. The sequence goes on from NW_008824143.1 coordinate 961,762, forward strand.
TAGAAGTGAAGGCAACCAGCATAATGTAAGTGGATTGTCAAATATCTATTTTGGCACTGTATATAAATAATTATATGTATGTTTGTGTATTTATATATAATATGTATAATTTAAAAAAAACATATAATGTCCTTTTCAAAAATACTGGTCTACAATGTTGTCTGTAGAAAAGCACATCTGCGACATAGGTATTTTTGACAATATTTTTATTTTCTTCCTCAGATTCTTCAAAAGAAAAGAACAGAGCAGCTCTTTCTGTTGTTTTGAGCCCTTTCCTACTACCCACTTCAAGTAAGCTATGTTATTTACCCTTTCCCTAAGAAGGTTTTACAAGCTTGTCCCCCTTAATGAAGCAACAAAAAGACATTACCAGAGCGAACTAGAAAGACTGAGCAGTGGGGATGACATCTGGTCACTGTCTAATTTTCCTGTGGCTGTACCAGACATTTTTTTGTCACAGCTGACATATTCTTTGTGTTAGGTTGCAGTGAAAAGCTAGCAGAAGGAAGGTGGGAGATGAAAGGTGGGAAACAGCCAGCCACACATGTTGAGAAAACCAGTCCCATTCCTCAAGAACCAAACAAGTAAAACCTTTCTATCCAGTCTTAAAACACATGAAAATTGAAACAGGGACCTTAATCATTCCTCTTTTATAGAACTACAAACAAATATGCTCTTTTGTAATTGCCTTAAAAAAATCTCTGCTGTCTTTAAGTTTGAAAGAATAAATTGCTTCAGAGCTCTCTGTCCTCTTCCTTTTTTATAGCTTGTTCTTTTATTTTTTCACCTATGACTGCAAACTTCAAGTGATGTGAAATACGTGACTCTGTAAGTTACAGGGGAATAATTTCTTTGGTGATTGGCTTAAGAGAGGAAAAAAATAAAAGCACTGAGAGTCAAGGCTAGCTCCCTGTTTCAGGGGACTACTTTTCCCTGTAGTACAAGCAGTATTTCTATGAGCTTCATTTCTTTTCTGAGAGAGTACAAAGGGTCAGCAGAAACCAGTAGCTAATGTTAAATTGCATTTCAAAACCTTAAGCTTCCTGTGCTAATGATTCATCATTTCTGTGGAAACTTTGGTTCCCTCTAGCAACATTATACATCATTCTGGCTAACACTGCAGCAAACTGCCAAAGGTACTGAACAAATGCAGCATTAAGGGTGCTGTATATTCACACCTTTTGCTATGGGGAAAGTCAATGCTGACAACTCTTCTTTCAGAGGCCAGAAATTCCTCTGAAAACACTTTCAGTGCAGGTCTCCAAAGACTATGCAATTGCTTATATCTTTGGTAGATTTGAGAGTGATGCATATTCCTACTAGCAGGGCAGGAGAGGAAGCAATGCTGTATTTTCTAGGGTAACTGGTAACAGTGTACTGATTGCTTCTGATCACATGAGGAGATACAAGACCTGATCTGTGACACTATTTAGCCAAACAAAAAGATATGACTATGTATCTCCAGAAGAGTAAAGGCTTTAACTCTCCACACACACACACGCACTCACCTCCCATATTGCAGCTATAGAGCTCAGGGAAAAAGTGATGATTAAGATGAGTACAGGAGGTAGGAGTCCTCAGCCTGATCCTGACTCACATTTCTGCAGTATGAGCATCGGAGTGAATAACAGCAAAGCTAGACTTGGATGTCAGAGTTCAGCTTCACGGGCAGAGTGACGGAGCCATGACAGCCCCTCCAGCTTCAAGTTTCTTGTGCCAGCTCCTCTAGTCTTTCCGCACAAAAGCACTAGGACTGGAAGTATGAGTTAAAATGAGAAAACATCCCATCACCATTCCTTGCACGCCCAGGCATATGTTCAGGGACTTGCCATTTTATATCACACCTTGGTATCTGAGTAGCTCAAACTAATCCATAATTTTGAGGCAGGAGTGGAGTTCCCAATGACTGGTTCAGATGATTGTATATTTCAGCTGATCGTTTGTTCTCTTGTGATTTCTAAGTAACATTTATCTTGATATCCCTTTGGCAATCCTACTCTTTCTATCCAGTGTGATTTTATGTGGGCTTGTATAAGCATATGGTCTTCTACATCTGATCTCTGATGATTAACCATGCCTTCATTTGCATTTTCCTTGTATCAGGATGATGTGTGAATTTCAACTTTGTCCAAATAAGATTATGAAATGTGCAGTACCAGAGAGACAGCATAGTTATATTAATGATGTGTGTGTGCTGCGAGTGTGGAGGGTATTAAACTAATTCTCCCTATGGAAAAGAGATCATAATTGTGAGGCTTCTTGTCAATCTCTGATTTTTTTCTTGCCTCCCCCTTTGCTAGACTAGAGGTGGCAAAAGGCAAATTCACAGACATGAAACATTTATTATTCTCTTGCAGTTTCTGGTTGAAATTGGCAAATTTACAAGTGATAAATCACCTTATTTTGGTTTCCACTGGAGATTTAGACTATTAAACAGCCCTTTTACTGTACTGAGAGACCTTCTGACTATTCTGGGAAACAGGAAAAATTGGAGGAAACAATACAAGGAAATAAATGTATATTATATGTGTGCATGTGTACATATAAATATATGGTGTATATATTTTATATACATTTAAAAAAAAAACATAAAAAACTTTTTGGTTCTGATTCAGATCCTGGTCCTTTCTGTTTCAGTCAGTCAGGTAGATGTCAGTAATACTGCATATTAATGCTATAGGTTTTATTGAAAAACACCCTGGTTTAAGAGATACTGTTGTTTTCCAAGAGTACAAGCATCTATTATTTCATGAATACATGTTACTTCTCAGGTCATTATCACCATCTCTTCTTAATTATTGAGACTCGGGTCAGTCCTGCCCATTGCCCATGTGTATGCTCTTCATAAAAGCCAAATCCAATGTTGCCAAGTGTCCTTGGGATTTTGCCAGCTCTCTTTTCTGTTCCCATTCAGTCACACTCAGCTATGAAGGATGTAGATGATCTTAGCAGATACAGGTCTCTCCTCGGTGGCATCAATTATTGAGCTGCTATGCTCCCTGGAGTTGCATTTGCTTTTTTGCTGCCTGATAAGAAGAGTCTTGGCTTGCTTTAGCCTCTTGATTCCTTGATCATAAATCTGAGTACTCAAGGCACCATGGGCCTGTACCTCGTTATTAGAGATACACAGTAGTGACACCTGTAAGAACATATATTCACCTAATAAGGCTGAGCACACGCAGAATTGCACAAACAGATGCAAGGAGTAATCTGAAGAAGTTTCCAGTAATTGGTTATAGCTGTCTTCTGATTCTTTCTCTCCACCCACTCTACAGCAGGTAATATAAGTTTATTCATATTCCAGACAAATAATAAAGATTGTGAAAATAGCTGAACTGGAAGAGTTGTGGGTTTTTTTGTGTTTTTTTTTTTTTTTTTTTTTTTTTTTTTTTTTTTTTTTTTTTTTTTTTTTTTTTTTTTTTTTTTTTTTTTTTTTTTTTTTTTTTTTTTTTTTTTTTTTTTTTTTAATTAAAGGGTGTTGCAAAGCTTAAAGGGTGTTGCAAAGCTCCTTTTGCCTGGAAATCACTTGTAATGTTGCTATGTGTACATATAATTTACAGCACATTTATTTCAAGAAGTAAAAAGTTTACATTGCTTTATAAGTACATCCTAAGACACTGAGTGCTATTTGTCACAAATATGTGCTGTCAAGAAAGGCATCTCAACACAAAGGAACTGGAGCAGTTGTGGTACATCTTTTGCGGTATGTGTACATCCTGTCATTTGTTATGGAGAAATAATAACGGCACAGAAGTGCAACCCTAGCAGACAGTGATGAACTGTCAGGGCTGAAGACACTGTGAATGAATGAACTCCTGTTTGTTTTCTGGAGTTACTTCTGTGTCTGCTGTTATATTAGTTTAGCTGAACAAGTCTGACATGAAGATTGATGTAACTTACTGGCTGCGGAGCCCCTCTGAAAAGCTGTTCTCACTCTTTCAGGAGGAAACTTCTATTGCAGTGAATTGCTCCATATATTTGGTGAGGTGTGACATACACTTTACTGAGGTCTGATATACATCTGCCTGTTTCTCCAGGTTCATTCCTTCAGTGCCTTATTTCAGAAGGACTTCATTTTACTTGCTGTTCAAAGTCCTAGAGAAGATTAAAGACATTTAAAGACTGGTTCTTCAAGAATATACTCGTTTTAATAATGAGAATAATTTCCTCTGTCTTCAATGGTGCTATTCACATATCTAATGTTAAAAGTACTCTTGCTTATCTGGACATTTTTGTGAGCATTCCTCAATTTTCATTGAAGTTAATGTGAATTTTTATATTACATTTGATAAAGCTTTGGATAAAGCCCTACATATCCATACAAGGAAATTAATGTCTACTTATTGCAAAGCTTTCAAAGTACCATACAGGCTCATAGTGCTCTTACAGCTGATCTACCTTGAGTTAATTATCAGTCTCAGTACATTCATATGAAAAGCTTGGTACAAATAATGAGTCAAAAAATAGGATTTTT
>NW_008824143.1:966255-966899 GCF_000699105.1 Pygoscelis adeliae
TCCAAATTTAGACTCCCCATCTCTGGGAGAAATAATTCAAACATATGTCTGAAACTGCCTGAAAAGCAGGAGGAATTCAAACTGTGTCTCATTTGTCAAATCTGAGAAGAGATGAAATCTTATTAAGTTTTGACTGATATTACACTAGTCAGTTCATCTTAGATTAGTTTTGCTGAGTTAGAAAACTCACACTTTGCAACTTGATTTTATTATTAGGGTAGTCATCTTTTTTACTGACATTATTAAAAAATGGAATGTGATGAAATACGTACTGAACATTATGATTAGGAATCTTTTTTTTAAAAAAGCCATTTTTATTGTTTTATTAAATAAATCAATCATAATTCAGATATCTGCATGTAATAAAACTATTTTTCAAATGATGCAAGATAACTGTACAAATTAGCTCAATATTATAGGTTTTAGACCAACTTTTGGATAAACAAAAAGTGGAAAACATTATTTTTGGATTCCAGTATGTATTTTGCAGCCTAAATTCAAATTCTGTAACAAATAAAAAATGTTCTTGATTTGGTTTTTATTTTACTTGTAAAGAATTCAGATAAGCACTTTTCTGTACATCTCTATCCTGGTTTCGGCAGGGATAGAGTTAATTTTAATAATAATAATAATAATAATAATAA
>NW_008824143.1:967486-968409 GCF_000699105.1 Pygoscelis adeliae
ACCACAACAGTCTCCCAGGAAAACAACTTTTCTATTTTAGGTGAAATTAACATTTCATTTCAAGTTTCAAGATAGTAAAAAAGCTGTTTTTTCATAAAGTAAAATTCTATAAATAACATAAATAATGTAACAATAAAGTAACAGAATTATTTTTCTTTTGAAACGTATATAGTAATTTTTTTTTTCCAGTTTGACTATTTAATTTATAGCATCTTGGAAAAAACTTATTTTTCTAGAGGAATTATTTGTCTAAGCTGTGCAGGACACTTGAAATCTCTTAAAATGTCATTTTGCAGTATTGTGTTTCTGCATACGGTCTGTGTACCACCTGAGAAAGCTGGAATTAGATATACTATCGCTGTGTAAAATCAGGCTATTCTATCATATTTATTACAATTCTTTTATCAAAAAATATAGAATAGAATTAAATAGAATACAATAGAATAGAATAGTTTGGGTTGGAAGGGACCTCTAAAGGTCATCTAGTCTAACCCCCCTGCCATGGGCAGGGACATCTGCAACTAGATCAGGTTGCTCAGAGCCCCCTCCAACCTGACCTTGAATGTTTCCAGGGATGGGGCATCCACCACCTCTCTGGGCAACCTGTGCCAGTGTTTCACCACTCTCAGCATAAAACATTTCTTCCTTATATCTAGTCTATATCTACCTCTCTTTAGTTTAAAGCCATTCCCCCTTGTCCTGTCACAACAGGCCCTGCTAAAATGTCTGTCCCCATCTTTTCTATAAGCCCCCTTGAAGTACTGAAAGGCTGCAATAAGGTCTCCCCAAAGCCTTCTCTTCTCTAGGCTGGACAACACCAACTCTCTCAGCCTTTCCTCACAGGAGAGGTGTTCCATCCCCCTGATCACTTTCGTGGCCCTCTTCTGGACCCACTCCAACAGGTCCGTGTCTTTCTTATGCTG
>NW_008824143.1:972120-979298 GCF_000699105.1 Pygoscelis adeliae
GACGGCCTGTCCCGGTGCGCCCTCCCGCGCCAACTGCCGCGCCACGCCCTGTCTGCCCGCCCTGTTGGCAGCGCTCCTGGTGGCAGTGCTCCCTGGGGCTACCTTGAGTGGCAGTGGGGGGTGGCAGCCATTACTCCTGGTCCCGGCCATGCCTTGTCAGCCGCCCTGGTGAGAGCTGCCGGATCCTGGAGGGTCTCTGCGCTCCCCTGTGGGTTCCCTGGCTGAGGAAACCCCCCTGTACGCTGCCATCTGCCGCTCCGCTGCGGGATGGGCCTGCTCCGGAGCTGATCGCCTCTGCGATAGGTGATGTTAACCATGTTAATCATGTTAAGACCCATTTTGCATCATGAGTACTCCACCATCATTATGGTGTTCGGTTGCCTGAACATAGACGTTCAGTACAATTTAATCTCCTAGAGTCCTGAAAGGATTTTCCCAGGCCCCTCCAAGCCCCTCCTAGTCTGGCAGCAGTGATGCACATAGCATTAGATGCCTATTTTTACACAAGTTAAATCAGCCCCAAGGGTAAGATTAATTTAATGTACCTCTGGCCATTTAAACATTAGATAACTAGTCTAACCTGGTCACCTAGACAGTAGTTGGTAGAGGAACAGGGAACTCAGGTGGGAGACTCATACCATCTGAAGATATGTATTTTAGAAGCGTGGGAAGAATTCCCTTTCTCTCTCCACAGACTATTGAGGGAACTCAAAACCATAAATTATACAAATTTTAGATAGCTAAATTTAGGTGAGATCAGTCTCTCCCTGAGAGATTGATAAACCAGTATTCTAATCTAATCAAATCTGTTCTAATCAAATCTTCATATTCCCTGGTGGTCTAGTGGTTAGGATTCGGCGCTCTCACCGCCGTGGCCTGGGTTCGATTCCCAGTCAGGGAAATAGTCCTTTGTGGAGCCCAGTGTGTGGGACATGAGGAACGTGCAATGGGATACATCCCATTGTATCTATTTCTCATTACTGAAGTCCCTTCTTACCAACATTCACAACTTATACTACATACTTAAACCATCTTTATACCCAACATGCATATTTATACATTCTCATTAACTACTGTCCCTTGTCCCTTAGTAGATAGCTATTATTCTCCCACTCCATGGGCTTCCACCACTCCCCCAAATATTTTAAGAGCAGGCTATGACTTGAGCCCCATCTGCCAAGATGGGTGCTGAGCAGAGGAGAAGCAACATGTTCAAGTATTGGGTGCCAACACCAGCTTGGTTTGGGTCATTGTTGCACTTGCCTGGATCCTTGCAAAGCTCACTATGTGTCAGTTCAGGTCGTTCCTGCTACGTTACTTCCTGCAACGTAAAACTCACATCACAGATTATTTTTTCCCCCAAGGTTAAATCTCCTTGAGGCACACGCCGGATCACCCCATCCTTCTGAATTACCACCAAGTACACCAACGTCCTTGAGCGAAGACAAACCCATGAATGGGTTTGACTTTTCTCAAGGGAGGTGCAACCCACGCCACCTTCCCCAGCCACTTCCCTATGTGCACTTATGCTGGTTTTGGCTGGGATAGAGTTAATTTTTTTCAAACCCTTTTGGCAAACTCCTTTGCTGCCACTTGCATGGAACTGGTAGAAGTGGGATGGATTGGGGTTCCCCACCCCTGGCAACTTTACTTTAAAGCCCTCTTCACCAGCTTGGCAAGCCTATGACTGAAGTATTAATTATATAATTATATATTAATAAGTATTTGTTTTCTTTAGATTTACAATGATAAGGTTACTACCATTTTCTTTATCACATATTTTACTCCTGGAGTCTTCAAATGTTTTTAATCAAGATAATTTTTATTAACAATACAGTTGTGAAATTCTAGTATTTAGAAATATTATTTGCATACTTCTGTTTGACATCAAGAATTGTGAAGTAAAGAGAATTTTTAATTACTTTGATTTATTTGAATCAATTTGTTTGGGCCTAGTTAGCTACTTGTGGAATCCTATATCAGTCAGGTACATGAACACAGAAATAGACAGAAACTATTGGAATAAATAATTGAAAAGATAATAAAACAGAAGAAATCTGAACAGGAGACTTGACAAAGATATATATTGCAACAGTTTGGAATTGCTTATATCTTGAAAAAAGCCTTGTATAAAGGACAAGGTTTCTACTTGTTTGAAGAGATATAACAGAGAAACCTGCTAATTTACGAATAAGTGTTATGAGCCCAGTTTTTTCTTATCATATTGTATTAAATACATGACAAGGAGACAATAACTTGTTGAAATAAGCAAGCCAGCCCTATGTAAAGGGAGCCAGCAAAGGATTCTCTAGAAAAAGGCAAATGATCTCAGACATTCCATAGTAGGAAAATACCATACAGTGATCTGTGCTTACAAAGTAAGACCCAGTTATTCTGGCCTCACAACACATTTGGAAACAGAATTGCCACAAGTCAGAGGCTCTTTTAATAATGTTAACTTACTTTAGCAACACACTTTTCTCTCTGAATCCACAACTGTTTTCAATCATGAAGGAACCATTTTATGAATATTATTGTTGTGAAATTTTAATATTTAGGCAGTAGCACTGAAATGTAGGCACTTACTATTATAGGCATTTAATGTTTTCTCTTAACAATTTTAGATATATGTGTGCTGTTTGTTCTTAAAATTAGCAGTAAAGAATGAAAAATAATGTTTAATGTTGATAGGAAATCTGACAGGTTTTTATGAATTCTCATACATACATACACAATCAAACAAAGTAAGTTTTTAGCTTGAATAACAGCAATATTTCTCCATAGCTTTTTTAATGACATACAATAAAAATAGAGACAAATGTCTACAAGCATAAGAGGCACCAATATGAAACTAACTGTGTGAATCATTTCCCATAAAATGTTGCATCACCTGGTCAATATTTTTTGTCTTTTTTCTGCCAGTTTGAATCTTCTGGCAGTGTGAATTCAGCTTTCAGTAATGTGGTCTTTCTACGAAGATTTAGGTAACTATGTTCAACAGTGTTCATGCCACCAACAGATTGTTTATCATTGATCAATCATGTTTTTTTAATTCTAAAAGGCATGATTACAGGTTAAATATTGTCAAATAGATCTCAAATCTCCTTGGGGTTAACTTAGATACTTGATCTAGTACATACATTGGGCAGTACACATAGCTCCCAGCAGAGTAACAAAGATGCAACATTTCACAAATCCCTTCTCCCACTTAGATACTTTTTTTGTACTCACAAATTAATTTTCCTTTAATGAGCAAAAGATTGATGTATGGGGGGGTGGGGATTAAGATATGCCCAATTAGAGACATTTATTAGATATATTCCTTGAGTTTTTTGTTTGATGCACTTTGAACTACATTTAGAAAATCTAAGGAAAAGTCTAAACTTAATGCCATAATAATCTCTTTGGAAATACCTTGCATCATATAAAATGTAATTCTAATGGTTTTGAAAAAAAGCAAGATGAAAGTTATAAATGGGAAATCTATAGTGTTGCTCCAGCAAAATGTTGTCTCTTACCTTTTTCAACTATTTCACTTTTTAAGTGAAATAATAAGAATATTAAAATATCAGAGACTTAAAGACTGATTCTACAGTCTACTTCAGATAGTAATGTACTTCAGGACAAGTTTAGCATTAGTCACATATCCTCAATTTCCAGTGAAATTCAAGCTAATGCTTAAAATTCCACATACACCTAAATGCTTTGCTAAATCTAGGGACAGACACATGCAAACCATAAAATTTGTGTGGTTCTTAGTGGAAATTCTTATGCCTACTTGTATCTTTACCTCTTGCATATTGTACCATATGTAAGTATTATATTTTAACAGTCTATTGATTTTTTATGGGCATTGCTCATTTCTTGTTTATTTCAACCATTTGTTTCTTGAATGTGTCTTGTAGCAGAAATGAGAAAGGCAAACAGTAAATTAAACCCACTCCTTTCTACAGGGACTTTCAACCTTACGTTACTTAGCTGCTGAGAGCCGGCTGAACATAGAGAGAGGGAGCCAGCAGCGTGCCCAGGTGGACAAGAAGGCCAATGGCATCCTGGCCTGTATCAGCAATAGTGTGGCCAGCAGGAGCAGGGAAGTGATCGTGCCCCTGTACTCGGCACTGGTGAGGCCGCACCTCGAATACTGTGTTCAGTTTTGGGTCCCTCACTACAAGAAGGACATTGAGGTGCTGGAGCATGTCCAGAGAAGGGCAACGAAGCTGGTGAAGGGTCTGGAGAACAAGTCTGATGAGGAGTGGCTGAGGGAGCTGGGGTTGTTTAGCCTGCAGAAAAGGAGGCTGAGGGGAGACCTCATCACTCTCTACAACTACCTGAAAGGAGGTTGTAGCGAGGTGGGTGTGGGTCTCTTCTCCCAAGTAACTAGCGATAGGTGCCTCAAGTTGCGCCAGGGGAGGTTTAGATTGAACACGAGGAAAAATTTCTTCACCGAAAGGGTTGTCAAGCCTTGGAACAGGCTGCCCAGGGGAGGGGGTGAGGCACCATCCCTGGAAGTATTTAAAAGACGGGTAGATGAGGCGCTTAGGGACACGGTTTAGTGGTCCTGGTGGTGTTGGGTTGATGGTTGGACTCGATGATCTTAAAGGTCTCTTCCAACCTTAATGATTCTATGATTCTATGGTTCTATGATTCTGAAAATCCCGCTGGTTGATTGTCTTATATTAAAACCTGGTCATTGGTGTAAAGCCTATATCACACAAGATCTTTTAAAAAACAAGACACCTGTCATATATCTTTAGAAGTATCTGGATCTGATTACAGAAGTTCAAAATCAGTATGCCCCTTTTAATGCATCTTCGAAATTTCATCACAACTGATTTCCAGTTGCTATTTTAAGATCTTTACTTTTGAGCAATTCTGCATGTTTGACATATGAGTAAACATAAGCATTTTGAATAAAGCAACTTTTTGTTCCAAAAGAATCCAAAATCAACTATACTTCTGAAGCCCTGGTTGAAAGATGCATATTTCTGCTTTTGCAGATGAAGGTTTGAGGCCTTACTGTCTAATCTAATTTCTGCAAGAATCCCTGTACCTGAGTTGAACTCCAGTTATTTTTGAGACTCGTTTGTAACCATGGTGTTTAAGATAAAAAAGTTTGCAGGAAGACGTGTTAGACTATATGAATGACAATAACTGATATAACTCAAAAATATTAACAAGCTACTAGTGTAAAAGCTTTTGTTCAAGTCAATTTAATTATATGGACTATCTCTACCATGGTGCCATGATAGAACCACACAAATGGAATAATATCATGAATGGGCAAAACAACAGAAAGTATAAATTATTGTTTAAAACTTAAGTTTTTAAAATATTCAATAAATAAAGAAGTAAAATCATGTAACTTCTTCCAACAGTATGAATTGCACAAAAGAATAGCAAAACTAGATGCTTATATTATGTAGTGTTGGCCAAAAATTTTGAGCAATAAAATTTGCTGGTGAGTGTACTGAGTGCTGAAAAGGGAGCTGATCCCATTTATTCCAGTAACAGATAAGCCACCAAGGATTCCAGAATAAAGCATGAACTAATGATGATAAAGACCAACTAAACTATGACAGTACATCTTTAGCAAAGATGTAACAGTATAGGTGATTATCTCATAAAAGCAGAAGAACGTTGGATGTGATGATATTTTCTGGAAAATCATCGTATGCCCCAGGATTCAGGAACAAAAAAAAAAAAAAAAAAAAAAAAAAAGATGAGGCCCACCTCCGTACAGACAGCCTTCACAATGTCATGGCACAGTTCAAGTGCTAATCTCAGAACCTAAGGCCATGTCCCACTCAAGGCTCAGTTTCATCTTGACATAGTTTGCTGCAAAATGTGGACTAGGAACTGCTGAAGCATGAAAACTGACATTTAATTCATTTATTGTAAATAGTTCTTGCCTGCAAGCCATCTACAAAAGAATTGTAAAGCATAAACATGATAAAGAAGGAAAGATCAGTTTTTCTTCTGAATGGTAATTTTACAAGCCAAATAAACAGACCAAGAAAAGTAGGGAGACATGAAAAACAGGCAGTATACCTAACAGCTCATTAGAATACTGGTTTATCATTACATACCATGACGTATCATGACATACTGCTAAAGGCACGTCATGTAGATGCTCACATGCCCAAAAATCACGCCACTGAAGAACATTGAAACAATGAACAGGTAGCCAAGGCTGTCAAAATTGAAGTGGCTCAGGTGGACCTGTACTGGGAGTGTAAGAGTGAGCTATTTGTAGTTCAATAGGCCCACAAGACATCAGGACATCTAGGGATAGGTGCAGCATACAGATGGGCTCATGATCAAGGGGTGGACCTGACCATGGATGCCAACACACAGGTCACCCATGAATGTAAAACGTGCTGCAATCAAGCGAGCCACACAGGTAAAGTTTCCCTGGAATAGAGGGTGGTGGCTAGGTTTTCAATATGGTGAGGCCTGGCAAATTGACTATATTGGTCCACTGTCATGAACACACCAAGGCAAGCACTACATACTCACCATGGTGAAAGCAACAACCAAGTGGCTAGAAACATATCCTGTAAACCATGTCATTGCCCGAAACACCACATTGGGCTTTGAAAGGCAAATTTGTGGTGACACGGCACCCCAGAAAGAATTGAGTCAGACAATGGGACTCATTTCCGAAATAACCTCATAACCTCCTAGGCCAAGAAACATTACACTGACTGGGTGTATCACATCCACTATCACCCACAAGCCTCTGGAAAACTTGAGAGATATAATGGACTGTTAAAGACTATGTTGAAAGCATTGGACAATGGGGCATGGAAGCACTGGGATATAAACTTAGCAGAAGCCACTTGGCTGGTTAACACTAGAGAATCTGCTAACCATCTTGGTCTTGCCCAAACAAAAACCCTACATACTGTGGGAGGAGATAAGGTCCCTGTAGTGCTGTCATGGTTTAACCCCAATAGGCAGCTCAGCCCCACACAGCTGCTCGCTCATTTCCCTCTGGTGGGATGGGGGAGAGAATCAGAAGAGTAAAAGTGAGAAAAGTCGTGGGTTGAGATAAAGGCAGTTTAATAGGTAAAGCAAAAGCTGCGCACGCAAGCAAAGCAAAACAAGGAATTCATTCACCACTTCCCACCAGCAGGCAGGTGTTCAGCCATCTCCAGGAAAGCAGGGCTCCATCACAC
>NW_008824143.1:985004-1012049 GCF_000699105.1 Pygoscelis adeliae
AAATGATCAGGGGGATGGAACACCTCTCCTGTGAGGAAAGGCTGAGAGAGTTGGTGTTGTCCAGCCTAGAGAAGAGAAGGCTTTGGGGAGACCTTATTGCAGCCTTTCAGTACTTCAAGGGGGCTTATAGAAAAGATGGGGACAGACATTTTAGCAGGGCCTGTTGTGACAGGACAAGGGGGAATGGCTTTAAACTAAAGAGAGGTAGATATAGACTAGATATAAGGAAGAAATGTTTTATGCTGAGAGTGGTGAAACACTGGCACAGGTTGCCCCGAGAGGTGGTAGATGCCCCATCCCTGGAAACATTCAAGGTTTAGGGACATGGTTTAGTGGGCATGGTGTTGTTGGGTTGATGGTTGGACTCGATGATCTTGGAGGTCTCTTCCAACCTTAATGATTCTATGATTCTATGATTCTATGATTCTAAGGTCAGGTTGGAGGGGGCTCTGAGCAACCTGATCTAGTTGCAGATGTCCCTGCCCATGGCAGGGGGGTTGGACTAGATGACTTTTAAAGGTCCCTTCCAACCCAAACTATTCTATGATTCTATGATCCCTTTTTTTCATATTGTTAAAATTTTATTTTTTTCTATTTTTTCTATGGCTTGTCTACATTTGTTTTCCTTAGCAAAGCCAAACCCAGCTGCAGTTAAGACCCAACGTATACTGGGCATTCTGACATATTTCAGTGGAAGTTGGATCAAGCTACCTCTTGGGTTTTTTGAGATATCAGTCCAGCCCTTCATAGTGAATCTGTATGGATCTAAAGGAGCTGTCTTCTTTGGACTGTTTCACCTGTCATAACTCAAGTGCTAAGCTTCTAAGAGGAATCTTTTCAATCTCTCTGTGCCTTTACAATTATATCTGTATTTGCAATATATACTCACGACAAGTCAGGAGCCACGTGGAACTTGTGATTCTCTTTCTACGTACTTTTGTAACAATAAACAGTCAAAGACATTTTTCTCTTTCCTTCTGGATTTTAAAAAGTATTATGGCAGTGATGATTGTAAAAAATAGATAACGAATGTTTTCCCTCCCTCCTATCAGTCAACATGCTGTCTTCCAGAATGAGTTTTAACAGTCATTGAATATATTTTCTCAAATGGAGCAATTTGTCCATTTCTCGCATGCTGATTAAAGAAAATTAGAAACATTTCGCATGTAACACTAACCTGTTACAGATTTCTTTGAGATGTATTTTGGCAATTTAGTCTTAGTTTGATAAATGTGTAACCATTAGTATATTACAAAGGTCACCAATATATCATTCATGCACTGAGTGATTTAAGCTCTTTCTCTCTTTCCTACATTATGCCATAGATAAAAACCTTTTTTTGGCTTTAGAAACTGCTTCTGAATACAGGAATTGCTTGTTCACAATTTTTTCAGTATAATTCTACCAAGCAATGGGCTGCAGGAGGAAAAAAAAGGTTAAAAGGATTACAGAGTAAAACTCAAGCTATGTCAATCATTGATCTGTGAAGAATTAAAAACTAGTTTAAATTTGGAAAGAAGCTAATACTCTTAGGAAAACCTCATCTATTCAAGTTCCTGTGCATCCTTTATATAAAACCACAAGCATACTTCCAAGGTATACAAACAAGTATATGTAGTTCATTAGAAGTTTCCTTAGGATTTTTTTTCCTAACTAACAGAAGAATTTAAATGAGAAAAGTTATTTATCTTTAATTCTTCAGTTCTAGATATGTAAATACTATTCAGAATAGTTTTCATAAAAGGATAGTTAGGCATATTGGAATGAACCAATTTTACCAGTATAACAAAAGAAAGAATAGTTTATAGCTGGAAACATACTATGAAGAGGTCAATAGGGAATAATGTTGCACTGATCTGGGGAGGGAAAATGGTGCTAAATGACTTCTCCAGTGTTTAATTTCTGTGACATAAGAATACTAAACCAAACTAAACTATGTAATTGATCTATCTACAAAAGAAAACTTGGGGCAGATACAAAAAAAGATATGTGCAATAGTGACTACTGCAAAACCTCACTAATTTACAGAATCTGTAAGGGGAGAGGCATCTAAGAACAGAGCCTACAGATCCTGCTCTGGGAGTAGGGAACCATTTCATCAGGGTTTGAGAGATATTTAGCAGGATAAGTGCTAGGTTTTAAGTATCGTCTTTAACGCTGCAAGAGGAAGCAGTGATTTGTGATCTCTCAAGAAATGTGTGATGGGGGTTTGAATCCCAGTAGGGTCAAGACAGGAATGAAGCAGGATCTCTAACTTTCTTGATAAGTGTTTTAATCATTGAGTACACTGGACAAAATAGGTCACCTTCACTCCAGTCGTGTGTGGAGCCTGTTAGCCATGGATGCTCTGAGGATCTTTCTGCACTGAGTCTGTCAGCAGGCTTGGGCAGAAAAAATAGTTTGTAGTTTTGAAGAGGTAGGCATGAAGCTGATGTACACCATCAAAAGTAAGGTGTTTATATGAGTTCCATCTAATATTTTGGAAACTGGAGACCTTCTGCTGCTTCTAGAACTGAATGGTAACTGAAAAGGATTTTGTGCATCTAAGTTATAGATACAGGAGTCTAAAATGGCAGCTGAAACACTCAAGATAACTTTGTGAATCTAGTTTCACAAGCAGTAGATTTGATGGTGATCCCTAACTATACTGGATTCCATTATTTGCATACAATCCAAGATACCAAAAATAAATGTATGCCGTATGACCAGACCACTTTATAGAAAGTCCTGTAGGAAGAACTCACTGCAATACTCACTGTAATCAGTGAAGGATTCAATTCAGAAATCAGAGATGTAGCTTTCTACACATCACTGTCTACAAACACAGTAACCATTGCAATCAAAAGAGATCTGAGGCTTTGTTCAGTTGCCTACACATAAGCGTTTAGTAGAATTTGAGATACTCTCAGGCATACTGTCTGTCTTTCAGTTGCTGGTCCTGTACTAGATCCACCAGTCTCACAAGCATGTCTTAGTTGTTCTAGATCATGTCATAAAGAATTAAGCACCTATAGGTGGGCAATTGAATCAAAGACCTTGGTATTTACTTTAGGGTCAAATTCTAGCAGAGTTCTAAGTTACACTGATTGTAGTAATTATATATTCATTGACTCCATGGGGATTTAGATATGCAGCATACCTACAGGTACCTATACATACAGAACCAAATTTAGACATTTTTATTTTGAACTGAATTCTGCCTTTACATAAGTGTAAAGGACATCATTTAGATATCATCTTGTAGACTAAATCTTTTCTTTTTAAGAACGTTGTTATAACCCTTTTTTTTTCCTAAGCCTCTAAAGAATATACGTCTCCAGTGGTGTCCTGGTTTCAGCAGGGATAGAGTTAATTTCATTCCTAGTAGCTGGTACAGTGCTGTGTTTTGGATTTAGGATGACAATAATGTTGATAACACACCGATGTTTTAGTTGTTGCTAGGTAATGCTTACACTAGTCAAGGACTTTTCAGCTTCCCATGCTCTACCGACTGAGAAGGCTGGAGGAGCACAAGAAGCTGGGAGGGGGCACAGCCAGGACAGCTGACCCCAGCTGGCCAAAGGGACATTCCATACCATGTGACGTCATGCTCAGTACATAAACTGGGGAAAGCTGGCCGGGGGGGCCACTGCTCGGGGACTGGCTGGGCATTGGTCGGTGGGTGGGGAGCAATTGCATTGTGCATCACTTGCTTTGTATATTATTATTGTTGTTATTATTATTATTTTATTTCAATTATTAAACTGTTTTTATCTCAACCCACGAGTTTTCTCACTTCTACTTTTCCAATTCTCTCCCCCATCCCACTGGGGCAGGGGGGGAGTGAGCGAACGACTGTGTGGTGCTCAGTTGCTGACTGAGGTTAAACCATGACAAGTGAAAGCCACAACAGTTGTATCAGAGAAAAATATTAAGCATGAAATTCAAAAGATGTGTCTATGAAAAGAAGGATATAATTTTTAAAACGCCTATGTTCATTTATATCTGATGTAGGAATAATAAGGAATATCTAATGAAGTGATGATTCAGCTCAATTTAGTCAACTTTGTTTATGCCAGCATAAATTCTGCAGAGCTTTCATTGACCTAAATGCATGTAAGCATATCAGTTATTCACGGGGGATCGCACTGCAGTCTTTTTTCTTCTCTGAATCCTGAAGCACTGCATAAATTAAAAAAACATGTGCTGCAGGATTTTTGAATTAAGACTCTTAAAAACAAGTTTACTGATTTGTCAGGCTTGCCAGATAAAATAAGATTGCCTTTCCATCCTAACCAAAGTTTTCTATTATTGCATGATTAGTGTGTAAGGGAAGGAGAGCTTCAAGATGATGTACAGTAGTCATGAGAAGAGTTTTGATATATGGCAGTCATCCGTGGCGCTATCATCTGTTTGACTTTTAAGTTCATACATTATTCCACCCTTTACAGGTTGAACTTGTGCAGTCACAGCCTTGTATTTGTATTGTATTTCAGTGGATTTGGAAAGGCATGAACAGTTTTTTGGTTTCTTGTGCAGTCACAGCCTTGTATTTGTATTGTATTTCAGTGGACTTTGGAAAGGCATGAACAGTTTTTTGTTTTTTTTTTTTTTTTCAGAAGCAATTAATTTTAATTCTATCATTCTATCTTCTATGATGCAGAGAATATATGTGTATTTTACAGACACAGATGCATTTTATGTGTATTGTGATTACAAAAAGAACTAATTCGTATAGGAGATTGTATTGATAAATAAAACTAATACAAATTAAACTCAAAACTGAAAATGCATGAATTTTGTAATTGTTATTTCTGAAGATTTTGAAGAGGCCAGGAATAGAAATAGCGATCATCAGAATATCTTTCTACACTGACAAAGACTTTTACATGGACAAGATTTTCAAAATGTCTTCAACATTTTAAGACAGAGAATTCTTGGAACACTGTGCATGAAAAGTAGTAAACAGAATGCTCCTCATGTTGATAACAGTTTATTTTAATTCCTTGTAAGAGTACAATATATATAGTGTATTTCATGATATTTGCGTGATGACAGATAAGACTACTTGTTTTTATTAGGTTATGTGATTGAAAAGCTAATCACAGTGAAAAAAAAGACTCAGCAAGTATCCAAGGAACTATGACAGGCCAAGGTACCCAACAAGTAACCTGATCAGTGAATATGGAACACATCAAGTCAACTATTCCTAAGATTGTCGAAGTAGAACAATTAGATCATTATGCCTTGTGCCACCTGCCAAGATGACTCAAGGAAAGTTCTTTTCCTGGAACACCATACAAACTAAGGGGGATTATTTTCCAAAGGGACACAGGACTTATTCTGGGATGCAGCCAGGAGAGGATGTTGAGGTGGAGCAGAGAGAATTTGAAGATAGTATAAAACTACAGGGTGTCTTCAGGGGACTATGGGAATGTGCAAAACATTTAGGGGAAGGATCAAAAGTAGCGGAAGGGATGGATCAAGTTGGGTCAGGGAGAAAAAAGGGAATAAAAAGGGCAAGTCATCTGTAAGCAAAAGCCTGGCAAACCTGGTAGTTGATTACCACGGCCTGTTGTAACTTCTTGTTAAATCCATTCTAACAATTTTATGTGTGAGTCACTCCCTGAACATGTGTGTGCAAACTGCTCATGAACTTCAGGTTGGACCAGCCGGTGAGTAGGAAGAGATCCATATAGGGAAACACCCAAAGCCTCAGTCGGTGTGTAGGAATGGGCCACGCATATTGGATGGATTTGAAATCTGTGTTAGTATTCAAGGAACCCACAGATGTGTGTTTGTGAATCAAGAGTGAGGGCATGCATGTAAATCCTGACTCCAATCCTAATTGCCCTGGGAGGAGGAATGGGATGAGGCCATCTGTGATGTTCGTGTCTGTGTGAGTGCTGTGAGTGTTTATGTGGGTGCTGATAAAGGCACTGACCTCTCTCTGTGCTGGTCTGTGTGTTTGGCCATGTGTGCATGCATGTATGTGTGTGTGTACATGCACCAGCTGGGAATACGTGCTCAGCCTCACTCTGGCACGTAAGGAACACAGACCCACAGCAGCCTCCCTTCCATCACACTGGGATGAGAGGAACCCTGTGACAATCATATAACCATACGATTACAATATATGACTAAATACAGTATGTTATTAGTCTGCTTCCGCAAGGTGCTGCGTAGCCTCAGCTCCACTGGCTCAATCTTAAATTCAACATTTAACCCCACCTAGCAAGGAAATGCTAAGTAGTTATAGGCAGGGAGGCTGTAGCAACTGAAAGCTGTCTCACCTCAAACTGAAGGTATTATTCCTTTCCATTTCTGAGAACAGCATGATTAAAAGTTTAGCAAATCAGTACATTTCATTGCCAAGTATGTTGGCAGTGAACAGGCATTGAAGCAATGAGAAGACAGTCATGTGGTTCTAATGGTCACCCAGGACATGACCATGTTTTGTTATTTAGATGAATAGCACAAGCTGCTGGAGAGCAAAAAACCTGACAGGCAGCCTGTGTGAGAGAACTTGTGCCTCCATGGATATTTCTTATGATGGCTGTCCATTTTAGTTTTAAAATCATGGTGCTTTTTCATGCTGCAGAGAGGGTGGGGATTAAAAAAATGGAGGTGTCTCCATCATTGCATCTCTGAAACAAGATTGCAGAGGGATATTTTGTGCACAGATTGACCAGGCAGAATAAAACCTGCTATTTCATTGCACATCTGTTACTGACTCCAAAAAAAGAATATCATCTGAGCAGCTCACACCACTACATCGAAGGCTCTAAATTCTTTATAAAAGTCTTTCTTCAAAGTATTGTCTTATACCATAAAAAGATGGGATCTTATGTTTCAGATATTCCCGGCATGTGCAGTGCTGCTACCATTAAAAAATGTGTGCCATTTCTGCAGTTATGCTGTTGACAGAAAACTGACACTCTTGCTAGAGACACTGGTCTTGGAATTAACTTATTGACAGATATCAGTTAAAAACAGTAACAGCAATATGTCAGAAAGTGATGTGCTGCTGACAGTCTACTACTTGAGCTTTAATTGAGAGATGAACTCTGTATAGCTTTGTAGTGTACATACTTAGCAGGTTAGCAAGACATATATAAAGTAGTCCCATTTCTTTGATCTACTTATCTACTTGCATGCATTTCTGTTGTCTGGGAGGAGACGCTAAGTTTGGTGTGATTTTCTTCTACTTCATCACTCAAAAGTAAAGGCCACGTGTTACTTATTTTCTGTTTTTCTCCTCAGAATTCATTTGCTCTACATTTTACCCTGAGTCTTAATGCATCTCCTGCAAAACTATCACTGTTGATCACTCTGAGTTAGATTTTAGGATGGGTTATTAAACACGTAACAGATTTTTTTCCCCTCAAACTTCAGCACTCCATCAGATTCTTTCATGACCATTTCCCATGTCATGAAATTAAGATTTTGAAACTGTTCAAAACTATATTATCAGGCCTCTAATAACCCAGCCTGATTTGTCCATTTATCTGCTTTCTTTCCTAATTTGTCTTGATCTGCAGTTTTCTTCTCGGGTTTCAAAACTAGTGTAGCTATTAGTATAGCAAAATTAGAGAGCCTAGTTCAAAAGACACAGTTACATATTCTCTAGGATCGAATTTGCACAGTGAAAACCTCAGTAGTTCACATTACTTGTCCTTAGGATAATGCTCTGGGACAGGACTAAGGAAGGTTTGGTGGAAGGGAAAGTAATGTGTGTTATACAGAATCAGGAAAGTCGCTTGCGTGCAGGAAATGCCAGTGGTAGACTACAGGTTTGTTGTCTGAATACAGTCACAGACTAGAGAAGCCATAAAAGTTGATGGAGTAATGTGCAAGTCGGGTCACAATGACTTCAGGCCTCTAATCCCTGTGCATGGAGCACAAAGCAGCTGCAAGGCATGCTACACTGGAAGTATAAAGCAGATCCATCCCTACACTATGGACGGAGGCAGGATTCCTTTTCCTTTCATTCCCATGTATCCCCTGGTTATTTGGGTTGCCAACACAAATGTCTATGTGCCCAGTTTCAAATATCCAAGCAGTCCTATGAAATGCAAAGTTGCTGAATAAATGTTTTCTGGAAGGAAGGCAGAAGTCATGATTGAGAATACAGCACAGCACAAGCACCTAAGAATGAGGAATAGAAAAGGAAGATGAAGGAAAAATACCACAGAATGCTCACATACATGCAAGGTATTTTGAAATAAATGAGAATTAAAAGCTGCACAGAAATTCACCCTGCCCAGATGAAAGATTTATATTTAAAAAGCAAGTCGGTAATGCTGTCTGCAATAACTCCATGCCTCAGCATTTAGCCTTGGTGATATGCTCTCTCTCCCAGATAATAACAACATAAATAATTTCCTACAGTTGTTAGCAGCAAAATGACTTGTTATTCTCTCAGATTAGTGGGAGTTTCAACACTTTTGCATAAACTTAAATCAGAACCTTGAAAGTTTGTGAAGGGCAAATTTGGAGCATCAGTGGGACCATTTATTGGTTGTTATAAAGAAAAAGCTTTGAACAAAAAAGAAATTAGGTTAAAGTTAATTAAAAATTACTCTTTCTGTTGTTAAAACACAAATCCTGTTAGAATTTTGCATTAACATGAATTGTAAATTACCAGGATTAGATGAAGAGCCCTACCCACCAGGAATTTAAAAGGTAGAATATTAGACAATGCAACTGAAAAACATATGTTCTTAATTCTTTACTAGGATAAACCTTTCAATTTTCTGACTTGGAAGACAGACAAAGAATATAACTCCACCAAATATCCTTTACCATCCCAATGCATCCCACAGACACAGACACACAGAGAGCCTTAATTTGGATAGATAACTCTCCTCCCCTATGACTCCCTGCAAAGCATCTTGCATAAATGCTCCCATGTGTTCCTATGCACTTCTCTTCGATACCCCATTAATGCAGAGGGTCCTTGGGCAGACAGGAGTGCTTTCGAACAGTGTAACAGCCCAAAGGAACATACTGATGCACCATTTGGGGAAATGAGGCCAGCATACAACCACCACGTGTGCTTGATGGAGAAAGAGAAAGGCTCACCAGGCTCCATCCGGGTAATATCCCTAATCAGGAAATCATTGAAGGGTGTGATTTGAGTCAGAGGCCTGAATACATACTGAAGTTCATCAAATTAAGGCCAGCATATCTGAGACCATTTTTTTCTAGATTAAGTGCACTTTATGGAAAGAATGGTGTGGATCAGGAAAATTATTTACAGAACAGAATGCGTTCAGGATACCTCTTGTCTCCGGCATGATCAGAGTGAGACACCTACACTGAAAGACATCTGTATCAATCAATCATGTAAGAAATCCTCCTCCCCCCACGCCTTTCTTCCATATTTTCCTTTTCACTCCTATATTTCATAATGCATACTATTAAACAAAAAAATTGAAAAGTTCTAAAAATTTTTCTATTTATTCTTTGTTTCTTTCCTGCTTCTCCCTTTGCCTGCATTACATAAAGTCTGTTAACCTGGTTCATGTTTCTCCTATTTTTTCTATGTTTGAATTGTGTGTAGTTTTCCTCCAGCCAGAGAAGTTATGAGGTGGTAGGGATGAAATCAGTCCTGTTTGATTTATGTGGAAGAAATAAAAATTGCACTTCCATAACTGTAATTTTTCTCTTGCAGCTCTTGTGAAGCCCTGAAGAGTCACACCACTCAACTTACTATTTTTTAGTAAACAAGTGGCTGGATATTGTCGTACTTATTCCTTCCTGATAATTCTGTAGCATCCACTGTAATGATGTAGAAGAAAAATAAAATCTTGTGTATTCTCAGAATCGTTTAATTCTTCAGTAAAGATTAATACATATCTTTCCTATGGATTTTAGGATGGAGTTTATTGCTAACATGAAATCTCATGTAAGATAGCTCTGAGACTCTATAGCATTATGCTTAGTGCCAGTTTTATCGTATTATCCAGGATTTAGTTATGGAAACATCCACATTATTTATAGAAAATAATCCTGATTTACAAAAGCAGAGCTGGTGGGCATTGTGTGTTTTCACACAGGTAATTTGCAATGAAGAAATATTTTTTTCTGGGAATCTTTTGGGGCAAAACCAAGCTATTTTTGGAAATCTTTTCTGCATGTAAAAAAAAGGGGGGGGCAGTAAATACATGCTCTTATATGTCTGAACTATGCTTTATACAAGAGACTTCAGGGTGAGAGAAGTCAGTCCATGAGAGTGCCTGCCAAGGGGAGACACCCAATTAGTCCCAGCAGCTTGACAAGTTACTGCCCTCACCCAGACCCTGTGGAAGTCACCTCCTCCTGATCCTATGAATGGTTCCTACATTGCTGCAGTCAAAACAAGCTGAGATAGCAAAGACCTGTTTATTTTTTAAGCTTCTTCTGACTGAAGCACTTAAAGGCATGCTGATACAGTTTGTCCCTCGGGTCAGCAGAAGAGGCAACAGGAGGCAAAGGGGCAGTGAGGAGGAGGAGAGGGCAACAGCAATTAACAGGGGAAGGCTGGAGTTTGCAACTTCTGAAGGCAGCGTATTTGATGAGTTTACTCTTTAGAGGAGTTTACTCTTTAGGGGAGTAGCCACCTCTAAACCTCTGCTCCCTTGTGTCACTACAAATATAACTGGTAGTCTTGCACTATGCAGTTTTCTTCAGCTAACCAAAGCTGTATAAATTAATATTAATAAGTTACCATCTACTTTCTACTCAAGAGGCATGTAGAGCTAAAGGTTGTTTTGCTTTCATTAAATTAAAGTCCAAAACTATGTCCTATGCTGCTAGACTTATAAAACTCCTTTCTTCCCTGAAAAATAAATGTGGCAACCAAAAATACCTTTAATTATCTCACCCACTGATCTCTAATTGTTATCTTTGTGAATTTACCATCAAGCAAACATTTAATTTAATTTAATGGAGAGGTGCACACTTATTTCAGAAATCTGAATATATTATAGGTAGCCAGATGATAAATTTGATAACACAGCTGCTGTGCTATGCTCAAATGAGTGAAGAAAACTGCCATGAGGGTTTTCACTATCTATCTGATTTCTCCTGGTATCAGATGGGTTTGTGGAAACAAATTTAATTTCACTTGCATGAAGACTTTATTTGATCTAGCCTATTAATAAAATTGCAAATATTCTTTCTTCTTATTTCTGTCTTCAGTCAGGCCACACTGCACTCCATCAGCAGATTTAAATTTTTACTAATTCTAGTTTTCTAATGCCCCATGATATTCTTAACACTTTTGATTTACTGTGCTGTTCAGATTTTTCTGTTTTGCACTTGGAAAACATCTGAAGAGATCCATTTTATCTTAAAACTGGATATAGGTTCACGAAAAAGTAAATGCATACCCAGCCACAGCCTGCAGGATGGCACTTTAAGTTGCAAAGAGATATTTTCTAAAATTGTATCTTATTCTTAAGGAGGGATTGGCTCTGAGCTACTGTCTCCACCTTTTGCATCAACACCTGACAATCTTTTAAACCCAGACCTTTTCACAGCTCTCCTCAGGAACTTGTCACGCCAGGTGACGAGAGACACAGGATTTCAATATTTCTCGCTCTTTGGAACAAGCTGTTCTGACTTTCATGTGCAGACCTGGCTGGGACAGGGCGATGCGATCACACTCGGGAGCTCAGTCGATGTTAAAAAAGAGCAACGCATTAAGAGCAGATTGAACATATGTCACCAAGACTGTACTGGCACCACGCTTGGCGCAGCAGCCATGCAAACAGTAATAGGCAGCAAAAATGGGGGGGATAATAAGGTATTTGTCTGATATTGCAACACCCGAGTAAAGTCACTGTAGCCCCGCCCTCTGCTACAAGTTGTGTCTACTCTGCGTGCAGTAGAGATCAGGCTGAAAGTCACCGCCATCGGTGCACGCCATGGGCCTGCGGCTCCCCGGCGCTGGGAGCCGTGAGTTCTCCCCCAGCGCGGCAGGCCCTGGCAGCCAGGGCCCGTCCCACCCCCACAGCCAGGAGCAGGGCAGCCGGGGGGCACCAGGACAGCCCCAGCCCTGGGCATCGGGCACCGCCCTGGGGTGAATGGGATGAGGCTGGGCTGGGACGTGGGCCCGCGGGTGGGCCCGGCTCAGTGGGGCCCGGTGGGGCCCAGGGCAGGGCAGGCCTGTGGGGAGCTGGAGACTGGCCCAGCTGCAGCGTTGCTGCCGGCCCTGGGGGCTGACATGGGGTCTTGGGCTGTGGGCAGGGTGGGGGTCCCGGGGCAGCTGGTTCAAGCAGTTGCTATTTCAGTGAAAATTCCTGCATGAGCAGGTGCTGGTGTTCTGTATTTTTCCAGTTTGATTTAAAACTTCTGACGATGATTCTTTGATTTCGGATAGGTTTTTCCTGTTGTGTAAATGAAGAGCCCAATGGGGGAATCTCTGTAACTTCCTATGAATGCAGGCAATGAAAACCCGATTTAATTGTTGTTGGTCTCTTGTTTTAGCTTTACTCCTTTATATACTGTTTCAGCAATACTCTTTTATATATAAAAAACCCACAACTTTCAAACATAGCTGTGGATGTGGCTGAATTATCTTTTCTGGAAGTAAATTGTAATATTGCATACACATTCTTAGCATTTTCGGTAATGAGGCAATATCTTTTTTTCACTTTGCTTTAGATTTTACTAATTAAATTTTGTTTTAACACTTGAACTTTTTGTTAGCTCAGGCTCTATACACTTACACCAAATGTATAGTCTGTATCACCATGCAAGAGCTATGCTTTTTTAAAATAGTTATATGAAATATAATTAAGAAAACACATTAATTAGAGAAAACTAGAACTAAATGCCTAGGGAGTACAGATTGTATTGAAGTAACATCAGAAGTGGTTCTTACTATCATGAAACTTTTTTGGGTAATTTAGGGTAAATTGTACTTTGCTCAGAGATTGTAGAACTAGTTCTGATCAATTTACTTTCTCTGAGTTTCCTTGACTGGACGTCTAACTTTCTTTGATGTTCAAAATACATTTCTCTTTTTAGCATCAGTTTCTGCATTTGTTGCATCTTGAAGAGAATTCTTCACATCTTAAAGAAAAAGGTTATTTGGACAGACTATGACACTAAATTTATAGCTTGTAAACTAAATGCACAGGCTATAATTTTTCCTGAGTTTTGTGTAAATATCTCAGTTTTTGAGAACTCAGCCTAAATAGTCTGTGAACCCTTTGACATCAGTTGACCTTCTGACCATGCATTTGACTAAAATCTGTTGAATAATTTACCATAAGTAGTACTCAGTGTGAGTTTTGATGTTCTGCTGCAGTAGACATACCCCAAAGAATTCTATTATGGGACATTTTAATAATTAGAGCTTTGACTTTAAATTTTTGTTCAATTCTTTGGCCAGTGGGGAGGGAGGGATGTTCCTCCTGCAATACAAGATCATCACAGGTTCCAACGTATGTCATGACGGTCGTGGTTTAACCTCAGTTGGCAACTAAGCACCACGCAGCTGCTCGCTCGCTCCCCCCCACCCGGTGGGATGGGGGAGAGAATTGGAAAAACACAAGTGAGAAAAACTCGTGGGTTGAGATAAAAACAGTTTAATAATTGAAACAAAATGATGATAATAATAATAATATGATGATAATAATAATAATATACAAAGCAAGTGATGCACAGTGCAACTGCTCACCACCTACCGACCGATGCCCAGCCAGTCCCCGAGCAGCGGCCCCCCCGGCCAGCTTCCCCCAGTTTATGTACTGAGCATGACGTCACATGGTATGGAATGTCCCTTTGGCCAGTTTGGCTGTGCCCCCTCCCAGCTTCTTGTGCACCCCCAGCCTTCTCAGTCGGTAGAGCATGGAAAACTAGAAAGTCCTTGGCCAGTGTAAGCACTACCTAGCAACAACTAAAACATTGGTGCCTTATCAACATTGTTCTCCTCCTAAATCCAAAACACAGCACTGTACCAGCTACTAGGAAGGAAATTAACTCTATCCCTGCCGAAACCAGGACAATATCTGAAGGGCCAGTTGCAACTCCATCCTTTTCTGGATAATTTGGTTACATTCACTGAGGGCTCTATCTTTGTCAGTACAATTATTCTGTATCAAAATAATGCATGGGTCAGAGAGACTTCCTCAGAAACTTTGAATGTAGAAAAAGCTGGTAATAATGTATATTGTCTTTTATTGCACCTTAAGCTTAAACTACCTCCTCCAGGGATCACAGCTAACTGCTCCCAGTCCGTCAGCTCTGGGTGTTTGTTTTGATATTAAACTCAATTTATATTACTTGTACTGTAGGACTGCTTAGGTATTTCAATAGATAAACTCCAGTTCCATAGGAAACAGTTGAGGCTTTTATTCCCTGGAAAGCCCCAGATGTGATCTTTTTTAATTATATTATGTAAATTGTTATTAATCATAATTATTAATTGCTGTTAGACAGATGAAGATTCTGATATCAGGAATTTTGGTACTTGGCAAAGAAAGAGGCTTTGCTATAAATCAAAGGACTGAAAAAAAACCCGTATTCTTTATTTTGGATCCCTAGATTTTTAGCTATGACAACTAGTTTTCCTAGCATCTCCTCCTAAGAAATGAATACATGATCCTGGAGTTTCTTCCCAACGTTTAGCTGAGACAGTGCTAGTTCTGGCTAAAGATAGTCAGAACACAGTAAGCTAAAATTTTGACAGATTGTAAAAACTTACTTTCTTCTTTCTATTTTTCTTTCTCAACTACTGCAAATTAAAGTACATTGCTAATAATTACCACTGCTATGCTTGTAGCAGAATAGCTGTCCCCAAAATGAGGAAAGAATAATCACTGGTGTCCTGAAGAAAGTTAATAGTCTGCATAACTCCCTGCTTTTTTTCCAGGTAATAAAATGAAACCATCTCTCTGATACTACTGTCCCTTTGAACAGTTCCTGTAACTGGCACAGGTGCTATCCCATCACAAGTGGGAGTGAGAAGGGGATTACTGAAGAGGTGGCACATACTGAAGCTGTTACAGAATCCTAGGGTTTCAGATTTTTAATTGAAAGTTATGCTCTGAAGTACAATTATGTAGCACCACAAAAATAGTCAGCAATTATGAAGAAACTTGCAGGGATATGTAACACCATTGTGTGCAGTATAATGTTCTGTTTATTTGTTGTCTATCAGCATTAAAGATTAAAATATTATCTGTAGAAGCTATTCATGTCCAAGCAATGTTAACATTAGAACAGTATTACTTGCACTTATGAGAAAAACTCAGGGGTAAAAAAATTGGCTATGGTTCCTTCTGGACTACAAGACTTATCCAAGTGATCATCTAGTGACACCTCTGGAGAACCGACTAAACAGTATGACTCTGCAAGGGCTTTGTCCTTTATGAGGCAGACCTCTGGATGAAAAACAATAATAAAAGTTGTAAATTGTTAGTAATTGGAGAAGACCTAGGTTTGTGAAATTCTAATGAATATAAACATAATTAAGCCTCTTAAGATAGCATCACTGACTGCAAATTTCTAATAAGTATGAACATAATAAAGCCTATTTAGATAGCATCATTCCTAGCAGTGTTAGCACTATGTCTCATGTGAATAGCGCAGGTATCAGGAACATTTGTGCAGAAAAGATTGTTCACGTAGCCTGTTATAAAGTCTGTTAGGATCACAAAATATACTTGGGGTAATGGTTTATTTATCAAAACTGAACTGGAACATGGAGTTTATTGAATGAGAACTCATGTATGATTTAAAACCCATAACTGAAAATCATGAGCTCTGAGTTCTGTTAGCCAATTCTATAATAAGTTCTCCATACCTTATTTTCCTAATTTGGGGTGGTGGTGGAGGGGGTAGTAATACTATTGTATCCTATGCGTCCTACAGAACTACAAAAATAGAATATGTGGATCAGTGGTAACTGAATTTATTAAGAACCTTAAATGGAAGACACTAAGGTCATTTTAAGGACAGTGGTCAAGTTTATATATGTGTTTTATGAGTAGGAACTTACATATATTCTTAGGGGAGAATAGGAATTTAGGACCTAGGTTCACAAAAGGATTTTATTTTGGATTTCTATTCTCACATGAATCGTTAGATTGACGACAACATCAGTGTTTTAGAATTTTGAAATATAATTCAATAAAATTCAGAACGAGGACAGTATTTTCACTGTATTTGCTGCTGTGCATCTGTACTGTGAAAGAAGCGTTCCTAAGTTAAGCATAAGCTTTGAGCTGGAAACTCTCCCTTTATTTTTATTTTTCCAAAAGGAAATAATATGTCCTTCTTGATCTTTAAGAGGTATGAAATAGAAAAGATGAAGAAAAATCAGCTTTCTATAAACTTTCTATTCTTAATGGGACATAGTGAATTGGTTTTATTTTATGATTGACGCAGTTGAAGGAAGATGGGCAGTTTATACCACTACTGTTTCAACTAGATCTGAGCATTTAAACAATCTGGATGCTGAGATCTAAGTGAGCATTTATTTGGTGCAGTATTTCTTTAATCAAAATACAGTCCTGCCAGATTTCAAATGGGAATGTGTTTTTATGGAATAAGTTTATTTCAACATTTGACAAGAAAACAAAAGTAACAAATTTTCATCTCTTGTTTGGCTTTGAAATCTATGTTTGTGGTTTTTTGAGATGCAAAAATGACATCTTGATTTATTTTTTATATAAAATATACTATTTATATATCTCAGTGGTGTAAATTTTAATACAAAATGGTAAAGTCAAAATATGCTATCTAAATTAAACAATACAAAACAGTGGGAGCAGAATTCCTTTTCTAAAGGAGATCTTAAAAGACTTCCTCAACTGTGTGGTCCGTCTCATTGTCTGTTGGGTTTGCCAAGTGCAGGACACCAGTGCCCACTCCATAGGTAGCACAGGAATATGTAGGCAGACCTTCTAGCATCTCTGTGTAAAGTACTTGATGGCTGGCAGATTAGCTACAATTGCCTCTCTGCCTATTCTAGAGCTCCAAAGACTGTCAAGATCATGTTTGGTTTGTCTAGGAGATAAAATGCAAGATATTAGGTATTTTTCATTAAAAAAGAAAACATTAGCAGCTACTTAGGCTGGGTTTTGACCTCTCTGAAGACAAAAATCATGTCTTCCTTATAAATTATTTGTGTGCATATTTTATGAAAGTGTTGAGTCCTTATGGAACTGATAACTTGAGTATACACAAACAGCCTTGGAATAAATTTAGTAAGGAACTATCTGTGTGTTTATTACTGCATAGACTGCTTGCTCCCAGTAAGAAAGTTTTTAGATAAAAGAGCTTCCAGTGAGAGTTAAAACTAATTGTTTTTTGTCTGTTTGTTTGTTTTTTCATTGTAAATCCTTAGGAAGCTTGAAAAGATTGCGTTAGTCAATTTGCTGAAGCAGGCTTTCATTAGAGATATACTGAGCAGTGCTTTAATCAGTACATGAATCCACCAATTTCAGATAATTGGTGCTAATCATCATTTTTCAGCATAAAAAGACTTGAGCAAGGATTTTTGTCAACAGTATCATACACAAAGGCACAAGGCCTTACAGGCACGATGCAAGCTCATCCTTGTTCATGGAACCTACCTGTTCACTGGGCTGAACTTGTGCTAGATGTACCAAAGGTCATAGACCGATTAAAATTACATACCTACATACCTGGAATTCTGGATCTTGGCCACCTTGAAAGAAATCTATTGCCCAGAAGTAGGCACCCGTCTGCATTTCTATAGAAAGAAAACAGGACAGGGAGCAACTCTATCCCTTCATCTAACTGGCACAGCATGGCTTGCGTTCAGGCAGCTATGCTTACTCCCTCCTTATCAAAACAGGATAACTGCATCTAGTCTGCTTTTTTTGGATGCTCCTTTGTCCCTTCTTACCCCTGAGCTGTGACAAAGCATTGTCTGGAAGCACATGAGTTCAGACGGGCCACAGTTGTGCCATGGACTCTGCTAGTAATTCAGCAGTATGTTTTGTGTTCTAATACAGATGTGGCCACAGGCTCCTTGTTCATAAAGGCTGAGGTGCCTCAAAAATGCTGTCCAAGATATTCCAGACATTAAAAAACCCTGGGAACTGGTGAGAAACTGAAATCTGTTCTCTTCTGTCATCTAGTAATGAGGCAGAAGGACTAGAAAGTCCTTGCTGTTTTAAGAAGTTTTGGCTATCTTATTTGAAGATATACTAATTATTTCTTAGAGCATTTGCTTGAAAAGAAAAATGGTGAGTGCAATAGCTTCATTAGCCCTGATAGAACTGAAATACACAGCTCTGCCTCTTTTAAAGGGTAGGCTTCCCTCAGGTCATTCTGGAATGAAAAACCGGAGAGGGTTATCCTCTCTCCCTCCCACTAAAAATGGTCAGTTGTACAGCAAAAAGAATTACTCATATGTGTGACACAGGAAAAAAAAATGTGTTGCTGCACAGTGGGACATTAAGATTGCAATAGGACAACTGTGAACTAACCAACTGTTCTTGAATACAGCCTTACCCTTTGCTCATACTGCAGACCTTCTAAAGCCAGAATGGGAGACTCCAAGCACACCTTGTACCTTGATGCAGACCTTGTTCATAAGGTTTGGGTTATAATCCTGTCTAAATTGTTCTGCCAGTGCCCACACCTTACCCAAAAAATAGGTTTTTGTTTAGGATTTTTACCTGTGACCAAAGTATTCTGGGTTTGAATCCCTTCAAGGCTGAAGAGGGACTTCAACCTGTCTCTTTTTCCTCAGGATAAGTGCTTTAAATCACAGTTTATGATATAAAAGGTGGGAGCAGTATATCTATGGTGCTTTAAAATTAGATCCCTGCAGTGCATTTTGCAGCCAGCTTAATCATATGAGAGTTTCTAACATTTTCTACAATCTCTTTCTAGAATAGATCTCACCAGACTTGGGTAAATAAATGCCTTGTTACTAGACATGTCTAGTCCAGGAAGCTGGGTTATTGAAAGAAGGTCTTTGAAAATGAATATGCTAGAGTTTAAAATGCAAATAATTTTTCACATGTTTGAGATTTCAATTATTTGAGTCTGGTTTTATACCTCTCTGATTGCTTCTATGAGAAACAGATGGCATTAGTCTAACAATAAAGTACAGGACATGGTCTCCCTTGTTAAGTCATTTTAAAAAATTCCAGTTACAGAATCCAAAGATTGGCAAATGTTGCCTCAAAATGTGTCTTGATGCTGCTCCACAGGACATGAAGCATTCTTTACCCAGATGTCTGATCTTAAGGCATTTTTTAGTTAAGGACATAAGAATCACCTTCCTGGACCAGATCAGTAATTCATGCTGTCTGCCAGGGAGCAGTGTTAGATGCATAATGTTGCATCTGACAAATCAATGCAAAATCGTTATCAATGCAAAATCATGCAGATTTTGGCTATATAGTAATCTGTCTAAAATAGTATTCTTCTTGGTGTTTAAAATCCTGGAGATTTGAAGTTTCATATTCTTTTTATGTATAGTCCCATATACGCTTCATTTTTAATTATCCACTTTATAAAATATAAACCAAAAGTCTCTGAATATATATATATATTTATATATATATTTATTTTTATATATAAAATATAAACCAAAATAGCATCCTCCCCAGAATCAGCTTTCCTTCTGTAAGACGGAGTAATCATTCACTCCGCTGCAAAAATGACTGGCTGAAATGCTGTGGCCAGTGAAAAGCTGAGGGTCAGAATAGATGGCCACTGTGATATTTTCTGGCTTAAAATCTATCATACACAATACTGTAAGCATACGTTGTATGATCCTAGACTACCTGAAATCCATGTGGGCTTAGCTAAATGAATACACAGGCTTTACACTGTGTGTTGCCTTCCGTTTTGCAAAGTTCAGCTGGCAAAATATAACAGGACGAATTCAAGAATTTATTAGGCATATCTGAATGGAGAGAACATTGCATTTTTGAAGTAGAATGTGGAGCTTTAGCCACCTGCCTCCAGTTATACTCAGTGTGACTGCAAGATTAAAATGCCATCTAGCTCACTGTGAAAATATGTCCCATAGCACCTCCTTTCAGCTCAGGAACACTAATGCTAATAACAGCCCAACGGAGAATCAATTTTATTTTGATACTTTCAGTGATTAAATATTTTATATAGAGCCCTAGCAATATTGATAAAAGCTCTCAAATGCAAAATTGGACTTGAAAAGATGTACTGGCATTGAGAAAAAACTGCATGTGTAACTGTACGTGCTAATTTAACAACTAGCACAAATGGTAGCCAAAAGAACTACATTCACCTGAAAAATTCATATGAAGAAGAATGTGAAATCAAAGAAGCTGTGAAATAACTATGCTGACAATATTGAATTTAAATTAAATTAGCAGATTGCAATTATTTTTTTATTATTATTTTAAGTGCATGCATGTTTTAAACATCTTTTAACCTTTAAAAAATCTACGCAAAACCAGCCAGTACTTTGGTAAATACTGTACATAAACTTTTGTAAATGGTACGATGTCAGACATATTTTCTGGACTTCCTCCATTCTTATTCTGAGTTACCAAGCCTTCAAAGCTGTAACACACTTGACAAATCAAGTGCAAGTCATAACCAAAGTTATGCACAGTCTTTCCAGTTGATAGTTAAGTATTATTTCTGCAAACTCACACCTTGAAAGTAAAAAGATTGGCAAAATTGGACCATCTTGATGGAAAAGTTAGCTGAGGAGACACTGCTGAAGGTATCACTATCATATTTAGAGTGTTTAAGTATGAATTCCCACTTTAAGTTCCAGGTGTTTCATTCCAATGTACAAGCAGGTCCTTTTTCATTAAATATAGCTGACTAAGATTTTCTGTGTTGTTTCACAAGTGCTCCTGTTTGAATTCCTTTCTAGAAAAAAGGCCTAAATAGACTCAGAAAGAGGACTAATTTGACTGCAGAGAATTAGCCATTGGATCAGACTCAGGAATTTTTACTTTACATTTTTCATGCAAGATTCTGATCCTAAATAGGGCAGAGTTAGGACTGTCTTTATTGCCTCATACAGTAATATATTTTAAAGATGTTAATTCTGGGGAATGTTAACAAGACAAGAAGTAGACTTTTTCGTAGCAGGGATCTTTGAATTATCTTTACACCAATACACTTTTTTTTCAGATAATAATACTTAACAATCCATACATGAAAGAAATCTACCAGTTTGCATTTGGTATACAAAACATTAGAGGTATTAATTGTATAGAAGCATATATATCAGAAATAAGTCATTGTATTTTTGTCCTGGTTTCAGCAGGGATAGAGTTAATTTCCTTCCTAGTAGCTGGTACAGTGCTGTGTTTTGGATTTAGGGTGAGAACAATGTTGATAACACATCGATGTTTTTAGTTGTTGCTAGGTAGTGTTTATACTAGTCAAGGACTTTCCAACTTCCCATGCTCTACCAACTGAGAAGGCTGGAGGGACACAAGAAGCTGGGAGGGGGCACAGCCAGGACAGCTGACCCCAACAGGCCAAAGGGACATTCCATGCCATGGGACGTCATGCTCAGTATAAAAAGCTGGGGGAAGAAGAAGGAAGGGGGGGACGTTTGGAGTGGTGGCGTTTGTCTTCCCAAGTCACCGTTACGCCGTGATGGAGCCCTGCTTTCCTGGGGATGGCTGAACACCTGCCTGCCCATGGGAAGTAGTGAATGAATTCCTTTGTTTTGCTTTGCTTGCGTGCGCGACTGTTGCTCTACCTATTAAACTGTTTTTATCTCAACCCACGAGTTTTCTCACTTTTACCCTTCCAATTCTCTCCCCCATCCCACTGGTGGGGGGGTGAGCGAGCGGCTGCGTGGTGCTCAGTTGCCAACTGGGGTTAAACCACGACAATTTTGTTACTTGTTGTTTCTGTTCCTTAATGTTTAAACATTTAATCAGTTATTGCCTTTGGAAAAGTAACATCTCCCATTTTCAAATGGGGAAAATCAGACATGCAGAACTGAATCCCTGAGTGTTTTCAAAGCACAAATTCAACCTCAGATCTTGAGATACCCTGTTCCAGTTCTGGAAACAGCAAAGAGGACCATAAATTACATGGTATGTTGCTGTTGAGAATTTTAATATGTAACCTCCCTGGGAGGTATAGAAAGACTGTGACAGAGACAGGAACAGACCTCACACTTCTATACCTTTACATCATGCTTCATCCTTCAGCACTATACTCTGAAAAAAAGAATAAATTTCACTAGGAAAGGAGATGAATGGTCTATTTGCATTACGATCATTTTGCAGAACAAC
The DNA here is from genome assembly GCF_000699105.1 of Pygoscelis adeliae. NCBI lineage: Eukaryota > Metazoa > Chordata > Aves > Sphenisciformes > Spheniscidae > Pygoscelis > Pygoscelis adeliae. The sequence continues at coordinate 1,007,222 of NW_008824143.1, forward strand.
ACAACCCTGATGCCATTCCCTGTTAAAAAGAAAGGCTGTCATCTATGCCAGGACATTATTTGAACAAATGGATCCAAAAGATTGTGTGTATAAAATATAATTCAATGTAGCAGAATTTAAGTCATTGAAAACACCAAAATATAGAGGATCCTGTACAGATGTCTAGCATGGCCATGTTTCCACCCTGATGAAGCAAGGAGCTTTGCCATATCTTCTAATTGCTAATGGGTCTGTAGGATTGCTCTTAGTGCATGCCTCAGCATTTCTTTTTAATCCGCCTTTGTGCTTGTTGGACTTCTTGTATTGCTAATCCACTGCCATCTCCTCAGCTCACTCAGCCAGCTTTACTCTTATCACTCGTCACCTGAATTTTGTACAGAATCATGAGTACTGGAGAGTTTCTGAGATTGCTGTTGAGACTTTTTCTTCTTGTGCACCTGCTGCACATTTCTTTGTTTTTCTTTACAGAAATTTTATATTAACTCTGAGGGATACTGACACACTCAAGTTAAACTACTTTTTTTTTTTTTTCAGAAAACATTTTTTTTTTTCAGAAAACATTCCACTGTTGTGATGGGTTGTGGGGTTTTATTATTGTTATGTTTTCAATACCAAGTGTTCAAGCAACTGAGGAAAAAATGTTACTGTGATCTTCTCTTTTATGTTCTTTAGCATTGCACCAATTTAGCATTGTGAAAAAGAGTTAAGATTCCCCAGGCATCTGTACAACTGTTGTACTTGAAAACTCAGATAATAATCCTGAGTCTAGCATAATGTAGTGTGGCCATGCCGAAGTAACTTCACTTCTGCTTCTCCTCCTGTAAAACTTGGAGAGGAACATGTTTCTCCATTAATTCTTTTCATAAACAGGAGTACAGTAGAGTATCTCTGTGCCACAGATGCTGAACATCTATGTCACTACTCTCTTACTGGAATTAAAACAGCAAGTGTTATTGATATTGACCCTTCCTAGACAATAAGCAGATATGCTATTCATCATCTTTCAGTTCACACCATTTTCCCATGCCCCTTTTCAGCTCCATCTCAATCTCATATGCTATTTCTCATTGTACTTTTAAATAAACAATGGGAACCAAAAATTTGGATCATGTCTGCTTTAAATATTTATGAGTTATGACAACATAAGGCTTTGTTTAGCATAAAGCACATAGAACAGCAGCCTTTAAGTAAAATTCAAAGCCAAATTTAGATGACAGTCCATATTGCTGGCATCAAACCTACCTTTGCCATCAGGTGTAGGGACTCAGCTGGGGCTGATAGGGTTTGCCCTGTGCTTTAGATTGCAGTCATGCATGCAACACATTTGGGCTTCCAGATATTCGGGAAGTAGCTGGCTCACATATTTCCAAAAAATGTTTCCTTTGCAGTGACATCATGTCACCAAAGCCAGGCAGAGAAGACGTACAGGTTCCTTCACAGAATGGCCTTCTCTCTTCTGCTACAGGAAAGGGTGGGCTCTGTAGACAGGCTGAGCTCCAACAGCCTGCAACGGCAATGACTGTATGTATAAACTCGTGTCTGGCAGCACTGACCTCTTAGAGAAGAATACATGGTAATTTTTTTCTTTGAGGCTCTTTTACTAGAATATTTAAGTGTACAGTATAATACAAGTGTCCAGCTTGCCAAGAAATAGGAACAAAAAGCATTAAACATTTCATGTTTTGCCTTTCTTTTTTCTGGACTTACTCTTGCCTTAAATTTCAAGCAATTTTAGCATTTACCCAGAAAAATCTTGGAAAAAGCATGGGCTTATATTTAACATTTAAGACTTTCTAGTTTTTAAAGGGGGAAACAACCAATCTAAAAACTGTGTGTCAGGATTTCACTGTTATCTTCAGACTTCAGCAGTCACTGCCAGGCCACCTCTGGTCGTGTAGCCTCAGCTGCAGACACCGCAGAAATGTGTGCAGTCCAGAGACTTCAAGAGAGTTTCAGCAGAGCTGGTTCTGGGAAATGGAAACAAAGCAGTTGTATCAGCATGGTGTTACACCCAAGGAAAACTTGTAAAAACTACTTCCAGCACCATGGCACTGTGTGGATGTCAAAGCGTGGCTGGTTTGATCTTGTTGGAGCAACACTCCATTGTGCAATGTAGACATATTTCATTCTAACTGAGCAGTAGTATAAAAAGAGCAATATCTGACCTTTTTTTTGACTTAGATTAGGGAAAATTACAGGGCTACAGAGAAAAAGTTGATTTTTTCATCTTCTTCAACATTTTACACTTTCACAGCCCTCCTATTTTAATAAAAATAGTTCTCTATTGCTAGCATCTATGACCAGTCATTCAGAGTATTTTCACACAAGGAAAATAGGTAAAAAATAGTAACGTTTTCAGTAACAGAGATGGCACTCTCACTCAGGTTATTTTTGTAATGCCATAATCCTAATGGATTTAAGTCTTATTTAGACATAAATATAAAATCAAATAGCAGATACTTTAATGTCTGGAGAAAGTATCAGCTGTCCAATGGATATTTATAAAATAGATAGGCAACGAATGTCAAAATCTCTGCCAATTTAGGCTTTTCTGAATTTCTGGGCTTTTAGCCATTTGCTGCTTGCCGCTTTCCTTGCTTCTTGCTGTGAATTTGTATGTGCCTCACAGTCAGGAAGGACAGGAAGGTGCACTTACAAGTACTGTGTCTGCTGGTTTTGAAGCTGTAGTTAAAATAACAATTTTTTTCTTCCTCAGTAAGTGAAATACTAGTAACAATACAGTTGTCTTATCAAATCTAAAGGTAAGAAAGAAAAATGTCAAAGCCTACTGTTGTACATTTTGGTGAGAATAAAAGCCCATCTAATTAAAGAGGAAACCTCACTGCTGCAGAGGTCAGCATTAAAAACTGTCAAGTAAATTCACGTATGAAAGGAAACTGTCAGGTCAGAGCTGGCCGCTGTGCATGCGGAGGATCACTAGATGTGCTGACAATAGAACAAGAACAGTTCTTTTTTTAACCTTAATTCAACCTGACTTACATCAGTATATTCAGGTGTATTGGTAAGACTTAGTGTCCCATTGCTTCAAAATGAAATAAATATTGTGCTTCCTGAAACATCTCTGTATAATATTGTGTCTAGAGATTTACTTATTTTCTAGGCTCAATCACCAGACCCAGGCCAGAATTACAAAATGGATTATATCATCTCTATGTCAAGAGGTCAGCAACATCAAAACCCAGTGTCACCTACTCTATTTTTCTCTGAAAATGAAAGAGATGGAGAATAATGCAAAATTCCTAGACAAAATTAGGTGAAAATAGACACTGTGAGCAAACATACATCATAATAACATACAGAAAATGAGTTAAATACAGAGGTAGATGATTTGAGTCCCTGGTAGATGGACAGCCACTCAGTCCCCTGTTGGATATTGTTCTCGGTCTCACACTCACATGTAAATAAAAAATTACTGGCTCCTTTAATTTTGTCTAGGTATTTTCTGATTTGCGTATAGGCTCGTCTTCCATGTTTAGTGGGTGATCTGCACTGGTACCTTGGCAAGTAAAGTCTTGCTGTTGTACTACTTTATGTTCTTTTGTCAAGAATTATTTATGATTTGTAAGATGTTTTCATTTTTGAAAACACAATGTAATTCAGTAATTAACTGAAAATAGTTTAAAATGTAGACATGGGACTTAAACACTGATTCTGAAACACAAATAATTCTCACAGTGACTAATTTGCTATCTACACTGAAGATTTTGAAAAAGGAAGTTTAAATAGAACCTTTAAATAGAATAAGGGGCAATTTTATGAAAGCACAATGGGTAACAAATGTAACTGTCTGCTGGAGCAGGATCCCTTGCGGCGTGTAATGGAGCTAGCTCTGTAGACACACCAGAGACTATATTCACAGGATTTTCTTCTTCTTCAGAAAAATCGGCAGGTTTTGCCACATTGTATTTTCAAGTTTTATAGTTTGCAAACATGAAGAGGACCTTTGAATATAGAATTAAAAATTAATGTTGTTGAATGAACTGGATAACATAGCACCTCAACAAGGAGAGATTTGTAATAATGGTTAATACTCCAACGGAAAAAGCTATAATGAAATCTAATGTTTGAAAAATGAAGCTGAAGGAATTCAGATTAATATTGAGACATAAATGTTTAATCAAGGATAATTAATTGCAAAAATTAGCCCTACACCATTTGTTGTAGTTTTAAATCAAGACTGAATGTCTTTCAAAAGTCAATGATGTAGATCCTATTGAAATTACATGTCTGAGATTGATATGCATCACAGTTCTGCCTTAAGAAGTCTAAGAACCAGCCACTAGTACTTACATTGTTTTATAATTTAAGTAATAAAACCTGCCATCAATATTTTGATTTATGGGGCAGCAACAACTCCATTTATAAAGTAACATAGTTACAAATGCAAGTACTCAAAGTTACAAAATGTCAAAACCCAGTTTGCCAACATAGAGATTTATAAATTGGGCAAATCCAGCTATATCTTTGTGTTAGCAGTCAATGACATATACCTAACACTAACTGACACAGTGGAATATTACATAGCTTTTCCTAGAGAAGGCAATGGAGATTTATCAAAAATGTCTTGACGTACTTTTTTTTTTTTTAATATGGAGAATGGAATATAATTTTGTAAATTTCACTTTAGACATGTCATTTTTTTGTTGAAACTTCAAAAGCATTCATGAAAGTTTCAGCTCACATAATTTTGGGTCCCTCACTACAAGAAGGATGTTGAGGTGTTAGAGTGTGTCCAGAGAAGGGCAATGAAGCTGGTGAAGGGTCTGGAGAACAAGTCTTATAAAAAAAAAAATGATTCTATGATTCT
>NW_008824143.1:1012291-1029397 GCF_000699105.1 Pygoscelis adeliae
CCATCCCTGGAAGTATTTAAAAGACGTGTAGATGAGGTGCTTAGGGACATGGTTTAGTGGGCATGGTGGTGTTGGGTCGACGGTTGGACTCGATGATCTTAGAGGTCTTTTCCAACCTTAATGATTCTATGATTCTATGATTAAGGTGGACAAAGATAGAAACAGTTGAAAATGCTTTCTTACAGTGGAAAATCTTGATCAGTTTTTCTTTAGATAACCTCAGCTGCAAGTGTTTGTTATTTAATATCTATAGAAATGTACCTTAGTAAATACTGAAAAACAACTATGTGTATTTTAGCCCTCCGTGTTTGCCCATTTAGAGAGGGATTCATCTTACCCACCATCAGCTCTCAAATAGTTAGGCATCTAGTCTAAGCAAGTCATATAAGCTCCCTCAACAGTCAGTGATAAGATATAGGTGTCTCCAGTGCGTGACTTTTCCCATTGAAGTCTAGAGAGCAGGATGGCATGTATATAGCTTTTAGAAGTGCTTCTCCCTGGTTGACTGTAAAAACAGCATTAGTGATGAGCTTAAATTAAACTTTTGGCTTTTAAATTGCTAGAGATGTGAAACTCCAGCAGTTTATGATCTCTCTTAATAAACCATTCATAAGAAATATCTCGCAGATCATAACCCAGTCCTTCAACATGTGTTTATGTGAATAAATCCTAACTCATGCAAACGCTTATGTACATGAGCGTTGGCAATGGAGCTGGTTCCTTCAGTAGTGGAATGACACTGGTGGATGGCAGAGCTGAGACTGTAGCACCAACCAATGCTAACCTGTCCTCTCAGTAATCAGACCCAACTGCAAGTCCTCTGACAGAGATCAGCGTCTTCTTGTATCAATGACTTCAGATTTTATGTGCATGCTTCTCCATGAAATAAAGTGGTAATACAGCACTGAGTCTGTTTTATAGCAAGTTCAATAATAATTACCAACATCGGTTACACAGTGAGTGGGTTGGTTTGCTTGTAGCATATTGAGCCAGATGCCCTTCTGAAGTCAAAGTAATTAATTCTACAGTGTTTTCAATGTACCTGTGCTGCTTTGAGTTATCCTGCAATTTTGTTAATAAAATAAGTATTTGTGTTCCCTAATTAGATTGGAAAAACAATTAATGGAGTCCTTGGTTTATTATACTAGCAGCTGCACATACAAATGTGCATTTGTGTAAGATGTCCTCCAAATTTGTTATAGCACTAAATATATACTGTCATCTAAATTCCCCATTGACAGCTGCTTTATAGTGCCAGTTAACCTATTAGTATCCTCAATTGTGCATAAACAGAATAACAGGCGCAACATTGTAAATGTTAATTTAGGAAACTTCTGAAATGTTTTGTAAATGGCAAATGCTGTGATAGAAGCCATTCACTGAGTAGATAATGAAGGAAAAGGTGGGAGGCATGTTAGCTTTGGTACCGCAAAAGTACTATTTCACTTACTGAAGGTGAGTCCAAGATACACATAAAAACCTGTCCCCACTGAAGGCAATGGCAAAGGTGTCATATTCTAAAATCTGTCAGTAAATCAACTAAAAATGATAATTCAAATAAATCAACAAAATACAGAGAAATAAAGACGAAGTAAGGTGCAAATATTTCAATAAGATTAGAGCAGGAATTACCAAACTGAAATTTAGCCAACTACAAATTTAATTCAGTCCTCTCATACACCTCTCTAATCAATGAAAGGAGATAAACATTTGCAAAGAACAAGTCACCTACCTTAATAGGAGGGAAGAGACACTTCTCTTCTGAGGAATACTGAATACCTATCTTTGAGATGGCTACTTCTTTTCTTCGGCATCAGGACTTATTCCTACTGACGGGACAGGATCTGTCAACCATGTACAACAGATGGTCTGAATTTCTTATCACTCTCTTGAATTTAGATCTTGTCATAACTACCAAGGGTTTAGGTGCCCCCAGGAATATGGCCTAACTTCTGATCAGGGTCAGTACTCCGAAGCAAAATTCTGCCCAGCCTGATGTGCAGAGGTGTTTGCCATGAGTAACCTGCTGGAGGGTTGGCTCTGGTAGGCAGTCTCAGGGCTTGCTGCACCACACCAAACCACAGAGGAAGACAGTACCTGCTCCTTCCCTCCAAACACTGCCTTTTCTCTGTGCTATATGCCAGAGAAGCTTGAGATGTCTCAGGAAGTAATGGGAATAACTGTGGTTTTTTGTTTGTGAATAAGTGCTGTGCTTTTTCTTGTATGTGTGTGAGAACACTGCTCAGCATTAAATAAAGTATCTACTGATATTCCTAGAAGCTCTGAAAACGAAGTGTGACTACCTTTCCTTTCCTCTGTTAGCACATTTTGGTAGCTACTAAATGAACCTTATTTTTTTACTTAAACCTTATCTTCAAAGTTTACTTTTACTCGGTAAATGTGTTTTGTTGTCATAAATTCCAAAAGCCTGAGAATCCACCCACCTCAGACAGTTGTCCAGAAGGTGATAAAACCTCAAAGTATGCGCTGTCTTGACAGCATCAGTGGAAAATAAGAAATATCATCCGTGATCATTCCTGGGCCCTTGTCATTAGGTAGTAGGTCTGACAGGCTACCCTATGAGTGACTGGTTCACTTTTCTGATGTTCCCCCAGGGAAGACCAAAGAATATGCTATTTCCTTGTCATCTGTGTTAAACTTAGTGAAGAACAGGAAGTTCATGTAGGTATATACAATACACCTGTACCAGATAGCTTTTTTTTTCCTGAAGATAATTGTTGGCATTTATTTTCTCAAAAAATTATTTCCCCTGTATGAAATGAGATGAGATGATGCATGAGTGATCACATAGAGGGAGATACTGAGATTTTAAGTAGCAAGTATATCTTTGGCAACAAAATAATTCAGAATAAAAAAGATTTACTGCATCCTGTATTGTTGTGAGTGAGGGACTTACAGAAACAGATTCCTGGGAGGAAAAAATAAGGGAGTGATTTGTATTTATTTACATGGGATAATGAAAGGGATAATGTGCATTACCTTGATGGGCTGGCAGTCGCCTTAGCAGATCTGATGAGTCATCTGTGTGGTACCACGTTGAGTCATGATGTATTGTTAGCTGCCACTGCAATCACAGAAAGACTTATTGAAAAGAAGTAGATTATGTAAGAAAAGTAACTAAATCACCATCAGAATTCTGCCTGAGACAGAGTAAATTCAGACTGCACGCTCACCGTTTGGAAAAGTCATGAGTAACAGACAGCCTAGGTGTATAATGCAACATTCGGGTGCCTCGGGGCTCCCCTGTTGGGGATAAAACTGTTGTAGAGAGCTCAGCTGCTCTGTGTCATGTAGCATGAAGTGCTAGCACTGCCGGAGCACTGAAAGCTGCCCTCTTGTAAATCCACTCTCTATATACTGCACAGCAGAGTCACAAGCCGGAACGATGTTCACTTGTAACAATGAGCAAACAAAATACAGCAAACAGGACAATTTATGACATGTGTTATAACCCAGTTTAATGCACTACTAATTTGTCTACTGAAAAAAAGCAAGTTTCTTTTGTTTATCGTTAAAGGTGGATTATTGGTTAACTGAGATGTTGCATGGAGTCCAGTGGCTGAATTTAGACTAATTTTCAGTGGGAACAGAGTCACAGAGGAAAACAAGTTATATGAAAACTGTAGGCATACCTGCAGCCTTTTATTCCAGGAAATCAATGATTCCTGTTGAATTTGAATGTTTTTATTATTATCCTTTGAGCAAAGATTTGGTACAAGGTTAAGTAGATTTGTAGGTGATGACAATTTCTATGAGGGCAAATTTGCATTGTGACAGTGAAGTCAATATAGTCAAGATAATTTACCTGATCTCAGGACAAGACCCCCAGTCAATACTAAGCTCAAGAACCCCAGTCAATATTAAATTCAAGACCCTTTGTCTGGTTAAAGCAATAAGTTACTTCAGTGGAGGCAGCACCTGATTCTTTAATGAAACTTCAGGCCTACAGTATCCGGCTTTTCTGTTCTTTGGTTCCAAAATAACTTTGCACAGGCTCTCAGAATAAAATCTTTAAAATCCTAATCAAAATTCAGTGAGATCAGAAATCTAAAGGAGTTTTGTCTGAGTTAGAATTTAGGATATTGGCTTTAACATATATGTTTATCCCCTATATTATTTTATTTTCCTTCTTTTTTTGGTATTGATTCACTGTTACTTGACTGTTGAACAAAACTGCCCTAAAGGTTTTGCACATTGGGAAAAAATAATTAGATTATTCTGGCTTTTCTACTCAGTGAGCTCAGTTGTTATGACAACCAAACTTTTACCACTTTCTTAACATCAGTCTTTTTGATTTCTGCAGTTATATAAAAAAATCCATTTAAACTGCAGAAAAAAAAATCTATAATTTCCAGTATTTAGAGCCATATAGTTCACCTTCAGCAATAATGACCCTGCTTAGTAACTTTCTTAAAGTCTGCTAAGAGTCAAAGAGTTCTTCCAAGGGCTACAGAAGGCTCCATGCATAAAGTATCTGCAACTCACCACTGGTCCTACATGCTCACTGATCAAGGAATCCTCCAGACACTACAGCTAACATAAATAATTACTGTAGTTCTGAAGTAAGAAGAAGGCATGCAGTAGAACCCAGTTTGTCAAAGAGGGGGTTTTATTATTATTTTGATTGTGCTCAGGAAATACAGTTAATGAGGCAGTTTCGTGTCAGGGTGATTCTCGTGTTTTTATGTATAGCTTTTCCTGGCTGGGAAACTTTCAGTTTGCTTCCAGCTCTTTCATTTTCTTGACATTATTGCAAAAAGCAGTTTCGCTTGCTAAGTATTTGGAGTATCCTCCTTTTAGGAATAATATACCATATGATTTTTCATTGAAAGAGGATAAAAAATTTTGTGTGACAAAGTCTAGAAGACTGGCTAGAAGACAGAGGACGGCATTGTTCATCAGTGAAATTTTGTGTCAGGTTTTGTAGAGTCGTTAGGTCCAGATAAAGTAAAAAACTTAGACTGGGCATCCTTCCACTCACCCCCAGCATCCCCATGGAGTGTAAACCAAAGTTTGATGATTCCATACCTACATTCCCTGAACATGGTCTGGGGAGAATTCGACACTTCAAAGTACAGCTGCATTGAAGCACATGGAATGAGCTGATAAAAATGGTCAACACAAAGGTATTTCTGAGAATCACATCCCTGTGAACTTTTGTACCTAAAATGGATGGGAAACTAAGGAAGCTTTCTGCCCAGTTGTCTTTCTGGAGGAGATGGAAGCATTTCAGAAGGAACGTCATGCAAGGAGCTCCTGTAATTTTTTAATTGCATTGTACTAGATTGGATTCCAGTCTGTCTAGATCTACACTAAATGAAGCAAGGGCACAGGCCCAAGCAGTAACATATGATTGTCCATATTGCTTAATTTTCACCCAGTTCCTCTCATGGTTTTGGCCTATAGCTGCTGGCACTCATACCTGGTTGTACTTATTTGTGAAGCCATTAGAAACTGATGGATGTGAAATGACTGAATGTACTGGTATATTGTAATGAGTATGTAGCTTTAAAGGATTAAAAATATATCGACCTTTATTGCTGATGAATTAATAATCAATCCAATTTTTAAGCTATAGCAGCTGGTATAACAGCACAGTATATATATATATGCAAGAACTCTGTGATAGCAGGCAGGAACAAGCAGCTTTCATAATTTTTTTGTGAAGATGTCTTTATACTAATGTGAATGTAATACAGTTTAAAACTTGCTTTAACTTTTAAACCTCACAAAACACATAAATCAAGGTTGAACAAGACAATTTCAATAATTTAAAGTCAGCAATGTGAACTTTTTTAGTTTATGTCAATACAAACTCAGAGAAATTTATTGTTTGTATAGAGGCAAGAAAGAGATATAGCAAAAAAGAAGTGATTCAACAAGTATAACGAAGACATACGTGGAAAGCCTGCTGAAAATAATAGACATCAAAATAACAATCAGTCCCTCTGTAGTTTCAGTGTTTCTGTTTTTTCTTGATTAGCTTATCATACAAGACTTTGAATAACAAAGAAAATCAGCAAAAAATGGATCTTAAGAGAAAGTACTGTCAGAAGCCACAACCTCTCATAAACATTTCTCTAGAGGTAGTGAGGGCCAGACCGTACATGAAAGACCATGAGACCAGACCTGGAAAGGGGATGACAAATGTAAATTCGGCTGCATGTCACTCCCTGCCCAGAAAGTATGAGCATGCTAAAAACACACACACAAGACTTGTGTGGGTGGGGAATGGAGCCAGGAGAAAGCATAACAGAAAGTTTCCAGTCTGATTTCTGCTGTTCATGTTTACTGGGATTCCAGCTGTCACTCCCCAAACCCTTCCTGTCTAAAGTCATAAATTCTTTTGCCTAAAAAATAGGAAATCACTGTGGGAAAAGGATGCCATCCACAGGGAACTGCAGGATTCACCCACACTTTTACTGTTGGATTTACATCATGGTTTGCTTCAATGTGTTCTGGGTCATGATCAATAAGCTGAAAGACAGTTATAGACAGGGCACTGTTAAAAATTTTTGCTGTTAACTGTTTGAGAACTGAAAACTATACTTAGTGTCCAGCTCTCAGGAGAGAGTATCCTGTGTATACTCATTGACAGGGATTTTTCATTCTCATTGGAGACCTCCTGAGAGCTCGTAACTCTATACCTAGTAGAGCCCACCTCTGTCTAGTAACAATGAAAAATCTCACAAGGAGAGAATGCATTTTTATTACATAGAAAATGGATCCTAAATGTAGTTTTCTCAGGCAACAGCCATTGTCTGTGAGCAGCACCACTGTATTTGCAGGTTGGCATGCTCAAGGAAAAGCCTGCTTCAGCTTTCTTTTCCTCACCGTCTATCATGCATATTTAAGTCTATCATGCATATTTAAGTCTATCATGTAACACCAGTCTCATGCTGCCCTAGCTGTGCTCTCTTATCCTGAGAAAATGTGGATCTCAGACCTGGGTGGATTGCTGCATTAGGTACTGTAAGAAGAGCATGCTAGGAAGTTGGGAAGTAGTGCTCCATGTAGCAGGGAGCTACCCCAGTTGTCTATCAGCTGTAACTGCCTGTTCAACATCTTCCTCAAGGCTGGTTCCTGGCACAGTTAATTGTCTCTATATAAGAATCTGGATAACTCTGAAATGGTACTCAAGTCTCATTTTAGGTGTCTGTGAATTTATGCTTTAAACTCTGGGAGTTCAGTACCCAAATTAGCCAGTGAATATGTTACAGTTTTGCATTAATTGTTTGTTTTCTGTTTTCCTTCATGTCCCTGTGTCCGGACAAGGAGTAACACCCTAAAGAGGTGTTTGGGGGAAAAATATAGTTTTGCGCTCAGTGACATCAGTCATTCCATTTTTAATTTGACATCAGACACATGCCAGGGCATAACAAGAGCAATGGAGGAATCCCACAGAATCATCCTCTGAGTTACAGCTTTCCTTCTACAGTGTGGTCAGCACATTGCAACACTGGTCTATTATCCGTGTAAGTTTTCCAAGCCATGCAAAAATTCAGCTGTGTAGCTTACATATGGGATCAAATTCATTTTCTCAGCGCTGGCCTGGTGGGTGCTGAAGGATAAAGATATGACCAGATGATTTTGCAGTCATTATAGGCACTTGCACATCTTTTCCTCCATTTCTTTATAGCGGGAAAGATAAAGGTTTTTTTTTTAAAAAACATTAACTTATTAAAGATGTGATGAAGTAATTGAAAAAAGAGTAAGAAAGGTATGTATGGTCCCCACTGAGTATATTTTGTACACAGGTTGGAAACAATTAAGCTTTTTAACATTTTCTAAATATGCTAAGAAATTCCTCAGAATCTGCTGCCAGTTTGTTGACTACAACCACTTGGCCAAACATACAGACAAATGGAGAGGCTTCGTAATACCTTCAAGAAGCATTTCATGATGATTCCCACCAAGAATAAGAAAAAGAATCATATTTGAAATAGTTTAACATTTTACGGTTTTACTCTGCTTCTCAAAGTCCTGGCAGCATCAGGATGAAGGAAAAAAGTTTCTTGACTGTGCCCTTGTCTATCAGTCTTGACTCTTTTGTCTATCCATTGAACTTTGAATGTTGTCCTCTATTGTGTTTTAATCAGAGCATGCACAGAGAACATAGTTGCTTCTTCTCTTCACTCATCCTTCATGTTATCTTCTTTTTGCCTCCTGTACATGGTTTCTTAAGCTGAAGGCTGTGATATTTAGTGAACAACCTCACTCTTTTGCTGACAGATAGATCAGACTCGCTGCAATCTTTCCAAATGCACTGCTTCTTCATTTGTATGCATCATAGCCATCCCTTTCTCTGCAGACTAGATCAATCTCAGTATTAGGGAGATTATACTGCTGTCAGTAAGCCTTCAGATTTTTCCTCACATTGCTGTAGCACAAGGCTACATATTGAAGACTAGATGAGCTTGACATTTCATTTCACCCATTCAATATACCAAAAGGAATTTTGCTTGTAGAAAAAGTGATTTTGATAGAACATTATGTAGTTATTGAAACGGCCCCTCTTCTTTATGATCTAGCTAAAGACAAAGGTTCTCCTTAAGTACAGGTGTCATCACCCAAGAACTCATTTAATGTTTAGCCAAAACCAACCTGCAAATACTATAAAGTCCTGTGGGCAACATTTGGTAGAGAAATGGAAAAAATGGGGAAATAGAGTCAAGCTTTCTGAGTTCTGATCCTAGCTATGACTCACCTATGAGTATGGCTTAATCTGTCACAAAATATTTCTTTCTCTTCACCTCTAAATGTGGTGAAAACCTTGTAAGCCTTTTATTGATTTTTGATGAAAGCTTGCCAAATATTTTGAGATCAATGATGTTTTTTTAAAAAAAGGTTATATAAACTTACCTGATTTGTCTTCCCAGCAAAGCTGCGTACAGATTTGAATATTCTGCTGTATCAGATTTGGAATAGATGATACAAAATATAGATTTTAAAAGGAACTTCAGATTTCAAAAAAATAATTTTTCAAAATAAACCTCACCTTTATTCAAGAGCTACATATTAGATAGTAGTGTAGCTCAGTGGCTTAGTAATGGCTTAGTGGTTGCTGGATTTTTTTTTTGTTTTCTCTAAGTTAAATCTTCCACACACACCCCAAAAAAAGAAATTCTAAACATTAGTAGCCTCAGCTATGTATTTAGGTAAAAAAAAACAGGCAAAAAAATAGAGGAAGAGCAATGAGAAGATTTGCCCAAGGTAACATATAGACTCGATGATTTCCAGTATGGTTAAAAAAGAATCCAGGACGTGATCAGAAGTGAGAGCAGCACTTAATTTACAGATATTCACTTTATAAGGCAAGATTGTTCCATCTTTCACTTTCTCACAGCATTCCTAATGCCTTAATTTGCTCATTTAGCTTTACCATTATGTTCTTTTTTTGAAAAGTAGAAGAAAAAGTGACGCATCTAAAGCCTCTCAGCATTTCTGGCCACATGTCTTGCAATTGTATGTGAGTGGCACAATTGCTGCTTTCAATGTGTCTATTTGAATAAGAATTGCCAAAGTGGATTGCAGATCCAGGATCTGGCACTAAATTTTGCATGCTCACTTACTTTGGGTAACTGTGCACGGATATGAAATACATCCAGAAATGTGGAGTAAATCATGGTGGCCTGTGGACTGGGGAGAGTAAATGTACAGTTAGAATTGTCCTAAAAGTCAGAGGATGCCAACGTGATGTTAATGAAAGATTGTGATGGACAGAGTCCTAGCCATATGTTGCTGTTTGGTGGCTTGCTTCTTTGTATTGTGATTAGCATTATTAAATGTTCATACGTTTCTCATCAGGAGTGTTACTAGGCAGAGGGAGCATGTATCTCCATTCAGATTCATGGTGAGGAATATTATCTTTTGTTTTGGGGTGTTCTGGGTTTTTTTTCCTTCTCTGTCCTTTCTTTTTCATTCTGTTTCTCAACTTCTGTTAGTCCTGTCTCCCCCCCAGCACTTCCTTCTCTAAAACAATTCTTCAGCCCTTTGGATGTTCCTCCTATTTCTTGTTGATTTGTGTAAGGGCAACATCTTTGTAATGGTCAATGGTGAAATTCATTGACAAAGGTTATAACTGAGACCACAGAAATATGTGGGCCAGATGTCTGACCTCTGAGCACGTCATGTGAAGGGTTTGGGGTTTTATTGCTTTGTTTTGCAGCAATATAAAGATTTTGTGAGGAAAGTGCTGAAAGAAATGGGAAAATTTAATCCTGTCTTCTCCCCTGGACTTGCTGACAAATATAAATGGGAGTACAGCTCTGTGATAACAAGAAAATTACCATATTTCTGTGACTCTGTCCACATCTGAGCATGTAATATGCCATGAAGCAGAGCAGTAACCACCAAAGAGGTTCAAGGACAGCCCTGGGAAGACTGTTTTAGCACATGAAGACAAAGTGGAGGCTCTTCCTTTTGGCACAGCTGCAGGCCAAAGTGGTCACAGTAGCAAACCCCAAACCATATATACGAGCACAAAGCAAGAAACATGTTTAAGTGGAGACCAGGCTGGGTAGTCAGAGAGATGAGCTCTCTTCCCATGCACTTGGTCTTACCTGCTGGGTCATCCTAGGCAAGGCACAGCACTTCCTTGCATTTCTCTTCCTATTGACTGCATGTGATAAGATTATTTTTAGGAATATTTGCAGAATTACGTGATTTCTAATTATGGAAAGCTGCATATTTGTTATTATTTGTGAAATTATCTTCAGTTTATGCATGCAAAAAACTCTGCTTGATCTTCCACTATTTTTTCCTCAATATTTACAATATATAAATAGATTAAATATATAAATAGATTTACAATATATAAATAGATTAAATACTCCAGTCATTCCAATACTAATGAAAGTGGGGAAAACTGAAGCTGTAGACATTAGGAAACACAGTTTGTGAGGAAATTTTGGAAAAGTTTGGTTTCTGTGCTTTTTTGCTTGTTTTTATAGATTAAAATTTGATCTAAGAACAGCTGACTGGGCACTAGGTATTTATTTTTTAATTACACACACCTATTTCCTTCAAGATAGAACTGCTCATTCAACAGCTTGTGCTTGCTGTTTCTCATTTTTTCCCAGCAAGAGATTCACGAAAGCATTCAACACAGTCATATGTCTTCCAAATCTGCAGCACTTTGCAAGAGCCCGGTTTGACTGTCAGGGATTTGAGATGAATTCTCGATTCCCAGCCCTGAGGTGGAATGTCAGGGATTCTAAACCAGGATTTGCTTTTTAGATTGATGATTATAACTGGCTCAAGGAAGCTGGGGAAATCTGACCAGTCATTGTCTGAATTTAATGACTTCCATGCGTGGTGAACTCTGACAGTTAAAGGAGGAATTTTTTATTGCAGATTTTTTTTTTATATTGACATTATGACCCATGATAATAAAGCTACTCTTAGCAGATAGAAAAAGATGTCAGAAACAAAGAAAACAAATGAATTTAAAGGAATAATAGCAAGTTAAGAAGACCTCTGAGTTAATGTTTTGCATAGATCTGACTGAATAATGGGAGAGCATTGGTTATTTTCCACACTACACAGTTGCAACAATGAAGTGAGAACAGAGAAAGGTCAGTCTGTTGAACTCTTACATTGGTGACTTCTTATTTGTGTGAGAGTTCCCATCCAAATGAACAGGAAACATCCTGAGTTACCTACTGCCAGTATTTAATAACAGTGCTTGAGATTTGACCTGAGCTTCACTTTTCCTTCTTTCCACAAGCGTTCAACTCTTACTTGGATTTAGCTCAGAGCATGATCCTTTTAAACTAGTGATGCTGAATGCCTTCTCCTGTTCTGCTTTTAAACCATGGCTACTGGGTACATGAGTATTTGCCTAAGCTATTACACAAATACAGCTCGGACATTTTCAGTTTAAGTGTACATAATACATTTGGCTTATATGAGCCATTTCAAACAAACCAGAAGAATTGATGGAGTTGCAATTGTCAATAAAGCCATTAGCTTCAGGGGAATTACTCACTGAAGCGGGATGTGTTTTGGATTCCACTGAGGTTTTCAAAGGGAAGATATGAGCAGTTTGTCTTTCACTGACAGATCCCTCCTGATACTCACCAATCCCTAAGCTGCACGTATTAAACTTGTGTTTTGAAGTACTTCAAAGCTTTGGGCTACTTTGGGAAAAGCACATACTGGGTATCAATAAGTTAAGCTATAGTTATTAATGTGTTTTAAGTTTTGAACATATACCAGAGACATGAAATCACACAAAATCTTTTTTAAAATTACAGACTCTGCCCCCGCAACTATGCAGAGCATGTTTTTGGTCCACATGTAGTTGATTTCTTTAACTTCTTTAACATAAGTAAGTGCTAGTCGGTGTAAGAAAAGTTTGCAGATTTGAGTCTGATGGTTTTGGAGGAGGACAAAATCTTCACTTGCTTTACTTGCAAATGAAAGAGGATTTATATCCACATGCCCATCATATTCCCTTCTTCAGCTTTGGTTTGTTTATTTATATATTAACTTACAGGTCATCCCTAAGTGGGGTTGTAATCTGAGTAGCTATTGCAAATCTTGTTCCTCTATTGCATTCTACCCTGTGCTGCCAGAGCTGACTGCCACACAAGACATTGTGGTCTGACCATGGACCATGTTATGTCTATTCATGAAATACTACGTCTGTCAAGGCTGAGAACATTATTATTCTTGTGCCATACCATCACAGTTCACATCTGTAGATGTGAAAGAATGGAAAATTCACTTACCAGCATAAGATGGACCTTTTGAACACTTGTAAGATGAAGATCTTTTTTAATTTATAGAATATGCATTCTAACTTCACACAAAAAACATTTTTAATTGAATGACACAAGGGGCTCATTTTAGCTGGTTACACATGGGCAACTGAAACACTAGAGTGCACAGTGCCCATACAGCTATTTCAAGGTGGATGTCCCACATGCCTGATGGCATTTCAAATGGCAGTCAATATCTATGCTTTGTGAATTTGCAATAAACCTATAGGTTCTGCTGGAAATATCATCTTTTCCCTGGCCACTTAAAATTTGAAATGGGTAGAGTATTACTAAAAGGGCTGTGACATTTTTGACACAGATCAACTCAGAAGCTGACTGCTCCACTTCAATTATACCTGGATATGTATGAAGTGCAACTTATGTCAGGGGATCGTAACAATTAAAGATTTATGACTGTCTTCCTACCTCGGAAAATAAATTATTTCGACTGCTAGGTTTTGTATCTCATCTGTAAAATGTGGAACAAAGTTCCTATATGAAAACTGGAAAACAGGAACAAAGGTTAGCCAAAGAGGAGACTTATAGAATCGTAGAATCATAGAATAGCTTGGATTGGAAAGGACCATTAAAGGTCATCTAGGCCAAACCCCCTGCCATGGGCAGGGACATCTGCAACTAGATCAGGTTGCTCAGAGCCCCCTCCAACCTGACCTTGAGTGTTTCCAGGGATGGGGCAGCCACCACCTCCCCGGGCAACCTGTGCCAGTGCTTCACCACCCTCAGAGTAAAAAATTTCTTCCTTATATCTAGTCTCAATCTACCCCCCTTTAGTTTAAAGCCATTCCCCTTGTCCTGTCACAACAGGCCCTGCTAAAAAGTCTGTCCCCATCTTTCTTATAAGCCCCCTTGAAGTACTGAAAGGCTGCAATAAGGTCTCCCTAAAGCCTTCTCTTCTCTAGGCTGGACAACCCCAACTCTCTCAGCCTTTCCTCACAGGAGAGGTGTTCCATCCCCCTGATCATTTTTGTGGCCGTCCTCTGGACCCGCTCCAACAGGTCCCTGTCTTTCTTATGCTGAGGGCTCCAGAGCTGGACGCAGGACTCCAGGTGGGGTCTCACCAGAGCAGAGCAGAGAGGCAGAATCACCTCCCTCAACCTGCTGGCCACGCTTCTTTTGATGCAGCCCAGGATACAATTGGCCTTCTGGGCTGTGAGCGCACATTGCTGGCTCATGTCCAGCTTTTCATCCACCAGTACCCCCAGGTCCTTCTCGGCAGGGCTGCTCTCAATCCCTTCATCCCCCAGCCTGTATTGATCCTGGGGGTTGCTCCGACCCAGGTGCAGGACCTTGCACTTGGCCTTGTTCAACCTCATGAGGTTCACATGGGCCCACTTCTCGAGCTTGTCCAGGTCCCTCTGGATGGCATCCCGTCCCTCTGGCGTATCGACCGCACCACTCAGCTTGGTGTCATCTGTAAACTTGCTGAGGGTGCCCTCGATCCCACTGTTGATGTCATTGATGAAGATATTAAACAGTACCAGTCCCAATACGGACCTCGAGTAACTTCTTGAAGGTTGAAGTGCAATGCACCCTGACTCCTGAGATTACAAAACTTGATCTGAAGAGGGTGACCGGAAAGATTTGTTTGCACCTCCAAAATTGTCTCATTGTCTCATTGAGTTCACAGTAAATCAAAGGAAAAGCACATCACCTTTACCAAAGTTCATTTTCAGAATTGTTCAGCGATTGAAGAGATTTTTTAAAAGAACATTTTCATTCTAGCAAGACAAAGGAGTCTTCAGTTCCTCATTAAAAATTGAAGAGAAAGTTGCTAAATACACTGTTGAGGTTCTTTTGCATGTCAGCTAGCACAGCGGAGCTAGCAAGTGGTTCTTCCTCCGACTGCGGACTAGTATCTGAGGAAATGAAAACAAAGCATACAGAGCTTTCCTGGTGATAAGGTGTTGTGACATTTCAGTATTCATGTATCATTAAAAGTATACACATATCGAAATCACAGTCTCTCACCAATAGTTGTTCATGGACCACGGACCATGACATTAAAGCAAATGAATGACAAAGCTGTCATGTAGAATGTGTTTTTTTTAACGTGTTTTCTTAGTTTGGGTGCTTATACTATCAAAAATGCCACTGAGTTTGCCTTAGAGCTAAAAGATACTATGAAAAGTAGACATTGCTATTTGCCTCAGCAGTTCTTGCTGTAAATTACCAAACTCAGTCTTTCATTGACAATGACTTAACTCCCTAAAAAACTGTGTGGTGGCTGTGCCTGTGTTACCAAAGTTAAACACTTTCATTTCATAATGCTTACAGAGAAAACAAAGTCAAACAAAAATAAACATGTAGAGAGACTGAAGTTATGGGAAAGAAAAGTCAGCTGACCTCTGTGCAGACATTAAGTCAAAATCTAGACAGACAGAGAAAACAGACAACAAGAAAGTTGTGATAATTATCCAGCCTGTTTCTTGGATATCCTGAGCACACTGGGAGTTCACAGTGTGTTTAGCCCATTCATAGAAAGAGCAGTTCCTCCAGATCTGGCACTGAGCAGAGCTCAGGAGAGGTGACATCCATTACCTTTCTTCATAGCAAGGGAATTTCTCCTTTTCTGGGAAAAACATTCTCCAGCTCCACCTCCCTCGCCCTGGAGGAAGCAGGTTCAGCACAGCAGTGGCAGGGTTCCACACTTGCTGTGCTCCTTTCCTTTCCCAGTTCATGAACCTTCTCTCCTTCACTTTTCAGAGTGACACACAAATTGGCAACTTCTCATGTAGCCCCCACAATATCTAACGAGAGCTGACTCCTTCCCAAGATGTCTCTGAAAAGGACATATTCAAAGTCCGGTGGTGCTTTGGTGTAAACTCCAGAAGAGGGTAAAACAGAGCTGCCCCACTCAGGATCAGTTCAAGAAACAAATTGTAAGTTTGATCACTGTTTGATTCCTGATTTCTTTTTCATGAAAGTCAGAATGTAGATGTGGCTCACATCAGACCTCTACGTGGAACAGGATCAATGCTGATGAGTACTGGCCATGCTCTGTAGAAGTCAGACTGAGAGCACTGCTGCTATTATTTGAGATTTATCAGATAGTATTTTGGGAATGGCTGTAAAGCTGTATAGTCTCATTAAACTTCTTCCTGTGATACAACATCAGAGAACAATGCTTCTTCCTTAACAGAAGGAGAAAAGGAAACTGGAGCATTAGTTAGTGCCTGGGAGAAGTATGTTTACATCATAATAGTTTCATAAGTAGTATCATTTTATTTTCTACAGTAAACATGTCAAAACACAAGACCGTTATGATGCAATGACAAATTCTCAAGCATATGCCTATAAATACTCAAACAATATTTGTTGCAACACAGCTCCTCCTAGGCAGGAGCAGAGCCATTGTATGTTCAGGGCAGATGGGTTATATCTCCAGAAACTTCCAGTATTGTGAAGGGAAAAGGGAGGTTTGTAAAGATGAAAAAATTAAAACAAACAAACAAACAACTTGTTATTATTGCTGCTATGGAAACTGAACAAAAAACAATAACTACTCACCAATTTCTTCTGGCTCCTACAGTGAATAAACCTAAAATGCTGAGATTTCAAGGACAAGAATTGCTGTCAATAACTAAATATTTTGCTGTGCTGGGATTTACCAGCACATTACCTTGGAGTTGTTTAGTTTCTAAACCTTTGTGAATTCTTTTTTTTTTTTCTGAAGGGCAATGCATTGTAAGTACATGAAGCATGCTGTTATGAAAAAACCAATTAATTTTACATGTGGAAATCAATTAAATAGTTGATCTGGTCCTGAAATTAGGGATGTATTCACTGCATTTTATTTATATCTATAAAGGACAATGCTTTTATAAAAAGAAGAAACATGTTAAATTTACAGGTGTGCCTAGCCCTCCACAGCACCTGGGAACTTATAAGGAATGAAAAATCATCATTTAGCTGTTTATTGCCATGCAGTTATAATATGCTTATCGCAGTTGTATCTGTGTAAGAGGCTACTGCTGAGACTCCCTTGCTTCTGACTCACACGTATTTAATCTCTGAAAGGGAGAAGCAGCCAATGCATTTCTGACCAATAATAACTTAAGTCATGTAATTATTTTTTTAATAACCTGCACTTTGGACTTCATCTGGAAATGAAGGTGCAGCTATTTTAGGGCATAGAATTTGACTTTCAGTATGGTTTCACCATGTTTTCCCACTCAGAAAACAGTAACTGCATCCTAAAGTTACTGGAATGAAATGGCAGCATTCTTCACTCAGTTTGGAACAATTTAGAATAATAAATTTAGAATAGCATAGGCAAAATTAACCACAGGGAAGCTTGCAT
>NW_008824143.1:1029424-1033173 GCF_000699105.1 Pygoscelis adeliae
GGAAAAAAATATCTAGAGTCTTCTGGCAATTAAAAGGTGAGAGAAGTCACTTCTGTTTTCCTTTGCCTGGATTTACAGTGGGTGTTCTGGTTGAAAAACATCTCTTCAGTAAGAAATGGACATCTTCCTTTATTCAGGTTCTTCAAAATGCTCTCTACTGTCAGACAGCATCATCTTCATCTTACCCAGTCTGTGTTTAAGGCATATGGTATTCTTCCAAGTAATTCTCTCTGCCAGATGTTAACTTGACTATCCTCCTATGTGCAAGAAAACAAGATACAGTTTAAATCCCTCTCAGCTATAATTTATCTTACAATATTGCAGTGACATGAATATTGTCGCTGTGGGGGTGGAGAAAGAAAAGTGATGGGCTAGAATGGGTGCTGACGGTCTTTTAAACCTGAAGGACCCCTTAATTATGAACTCTAAGAAATATTAAATAGTTGTCCAATGCCATTTTTTAAGGATCTCTTTAAGCAGAATAGAAAAAAAAAAAAAATCAAGGTCTGAATTCTGAACAACTTGAATAAAAATTAATCATGGAAATCACAGATGGTAGAGGAGGCAACTCACCATCAGCAATGTTCCCTAGAAAGAGTTGGTGATTTTCCTACAGTATCATTTCTAAATTGTCTTGCAAGTACACCTCAGCCATAACGAGTGTGATAATCTGGAGGAGGAGATGCTATCATGCAAAATAGTAGCAGCTATAAATAACAAACCCCTCAAAATTAACACCTAAATTCCCAAGCATTTCCAATCCAATTAAGCTCTTTCCTACTGAAGAGTTTCATAAATTCATTTCAGCCAGTCATTTACAGGAGCCTCTGCAGTTTCTAATACAACCTTTAACGCAAAGCTTTCCAGAATATAGTATAAATGCAACACTGTTACCCTGTTGCTTTTATTATATACTTATTTTTAAGATAGATGACTCTAAGGTGTTTTCCTGTCAAGAGTGCATAATTCTGGAAATCCCTTGCTTTTATAGCATATAGCATCAGAAGGCTGCACTGTGAATTAGGAGGAGTTTCCAAATGTGGTTTTCTTCATCATTTTCCCAGTATAGCAGTGAATGTAAATGACACATCTGGCTGGGTTTTTTCACCTTGCTATCCAGTTATGACACAAATGTGCCTCTCGTTTGTCACTCTATGGCCATAGACACTAGTAAGTCATCAATCAAATGTGGAAATTTAAATTATCTATAAAATCATATAATTGTAGCATTGCAGAACTGCAGGAGTAGGTGGATACAACCATGAATTTCAAACTAAGTAACAGGCTAATTACCTTATTATTTTACTATACCTGCAAAGCCCATACAGTATCTCTCTGCCATATATAAAGTTATATTTTAAACAAGTTAACTCGTATATCTTGTCTTTTCTTTCTTTTATATTTCTTAGTAAATTCAGTTAATTCTATTTTGACATGACAGCAATAGAATACACTAATATTGTATCTGTAATTAATGACAGATATATGTAACATGGGGTCAGGCCAAACAAATGGTATGATTTACTGATGCAAGTAATAGTGGATGTGCACTAAATCAAGATTCTTTCCTGGGTCTACCTGAATAAGTAGAGTTACTCTTAAAATATCCAATCTTTTATTTGCGAGGTAAGTAGGGAGAGTGAAGGGGGGGAATCTCTGCATTCAGCAAAGTCATTTGCAACTCAAATCAGCTTAGTTTTGCCATGCCATGAGTGGAGGGGAATTGATAATCTCTGCAGTCCTAAACATAGCTCCACTAAATTTGTCTATGAGTCTATCAAGACTAATCATAATTTTGTCTACTACAGAACATGTTCATCTCATGGCAGCAGCTCACTCTGACACTTACAAAATTGCAGGTGGATTTTTGGCTGTATGAAGCTGAAGGGTAAAATGCTTGTTATTTTTAGAGAAGCCAAGATTACACCCTGCATTTTCAGATGTTTGCAGAATAAAGACTTCAGCAATATTGGTCTGCAGGAAGTGATTTCCCTTAGGCCAGATTTCCTTTAAAAGCATAGCATAGCTTGAAGTGTAGTCACAGCTTACACGGGCAAAGTTGTGTTTTTGAAGGTATCATTAGTACCAGACTTCCTGATTGAAATGGCCTATCAAATTTAGGCTCCTTAGTATAAAAGCCAATAAGAAAGTAAAAGAAAACTAAGATTAAGTAGTATATTATCCCAGAATAAAAATAAAAAAGCATTATTTTAAATATCTGTATTAATTTTTGCTTTTCTAAGTATTTTATGGCATTATTGCATTATCTTAAACATCTTTACATTCTTTTTCTAGCCATTAACTAACTTGGTCTGTGTTTAACGGTGTTTGAATTGTTCATATCTTCAAGTTTTATGTTTAATGAATGTTGTTTCTACAGACTGGATATATATTTGTCAACTAGTGGTTAGGAGCAGGATTTAGTTTGATGTTAAAAAAACTACAATTGAGTGTTTGTATGTCAGTGTGTACAGATGCAGGATGGTCTTCTGTGGCAGCTGGAGGCTATGTCAGATCTCCTGAAGTCGAAATCTAAGAGTAGATTAAGACACTCCATGAGTATGCCTCATTCCAGTGCACCATGAGCAAAGCTGTTCTGTAAAATGGGTTTGAGATTATGCCAACAATCTGCCCAAGTGTGTGTGTTTGAAATGTGATGCATTTCCTACACAAAAGAAAGGATTCATATGCAGTAATAACCTAGAATTGGCAATCTTTCCCCCAAAACCAAAAGTAATCTGAAATGAAGCAATGATGACAGTTTCAGTTAGAAGTGTTCAATAATTAGTTTAAATGTCATCCCTATTTGCTGGATGACCCGTCCTTCCCTCTGTAACAGATATACTGGAATCATGCAGGAAAACATTGATGAAGAGTCTTAAAAGGGTTAATAAAAATTTAGCCAAAACATTTTCCAATGAAAAATGTGAGCTTTTGCATGAACATTTCTATTTTGGTTATATCTGCTAGAAAGAACACGCAATATGAATCATTCTGGTTTTGTTCTGACATGAAACACATTTGACCTTGTTGCTTCTTGACTTTTCCATTCTGACATTTCAAACTTTTTTCAAATGAAATGTTTGATAAATGTGAATCACTTTCTTTCCATTTTTCTTGTCCTAACAGAGGGACCTGGACAGGCTGGATTGATGGGCTGAGGCCAACTGTATGAGATTCAACAAGGCCAAGTGCCGGGTCCTGCACTTCGGCCACAACAACCCCATGCAGCGCTACAGGCTTGGGGAAGAGTGGCTGGAAAGCTGCCTGTCGGAAAAGGACCTGGGGGTGCTGGTTGACAGCCGGCTGAACATGAGCCGGCAGTGTGCCCAGGCGGCCAAGAAGGTCAATGGCATCCTGGCCTGTATCAGCAATAGTGTGGCCAGCAGGAGCAGGGAAGTGATTGTGCCCCTGTACTCGGCACTGCTGAGTAGCCACCAGTTGGGATTATGAAAAAAAATTGTTTGAACAATTTTGTTACGTGGGGTGGGCTTACTTGAACACTGTGTTCAGTTTTGGGCCCCTCACTACAAGAAGGATGTCAAGGTGCTGGAGCATGTCCAGAGAAGGGCAACGAAGCTGGTGAAGGGTCTGGAGAACAAGTCTTCTGAGGAGCGGCTGAGGGAACTGGGGGTGTTTAGCCTGGAGAAACGGAGGCTGAGGGGAGACCTCATCGCTCTCTACAACTACCTGAAAGGAGGTTGTAGCAAGGTGGGTGTGGGTCTCTTCTCCCAAGTAACTAGTGATAG
>NW_008824143.1:1033607-1057582 GCF_000699105.1 Pygoscelis adeliae
GAAGAGGCTGCCCAGGGAAGTGGTTGAGTCCCCATCCCTGGAAGTATTTCAAAGACGTGTAGATGAGGCGCTTAGGGACATGGTTTAGTGGTCATGGTGGTGTTGGGTTGACGGTTGGACTTGATGATCTTAGAGGTCTTTTCCAACCTTAATGATTCTATGATTCTATTCTATGATTCTAAGTTAGGTTCTTTAATTTTTTCTTCCCTTTAAGGACAAAAAAATTACAATTCTGGTGCTTGCTATAGAAAGAAGATTCCACTTAAACAAACGTTCTTTAAATCTGTGGATCTGATGTTCAACAGTACCAAAACCTACCCGAAACTGTCTTTGCAAAAAAGTATGCTGTTTTGGGTACTCTGTGACATCTGGTTCCCTGGCACTCCTAACTCTTCTCTGTGTCTACGTCTACACTAGTAAACTGAACAGAGAACAGGCCCGAGCTCTGCCATGTAATCATCCATACTCTTAAATTGTTATGGTCTATGGTTTTGGCTCCAGCTTACTAATGCTCCATCAGACATTGCATGGGCATGCTTCAGGGTTAGCACCTGCCAGGACCATGAGCAACAGAAAGTTTGGATTTGACCCTTCTGTTTTATGGGAATAAGGAAGACCAGCTGTAAGAGCACGGACTGCGTCATGATCAAGAACGTGCTGGATCTATTTTATTTGCGCAGATATAGTAAACAAGAGGAACGACCTACTCTTGGAAATGTCTTTGTAGAAGAATAATGTTCACTAGACAAAAGTTGTACTTCTGTTACAAGACCTGCAAATATTTCATTAACAGCAGTCTAATTTTTTATAAGATGAAACTGAATCGCACTATGGCAGCTCCTGCTCTCATGCAACATTCCCTCACTGGGGCCTGAAAGAACTGAGGAATATTTGAGCTACTTGTTAGTAGGATCAGAAGACATTTGTCCTTCTGGGTGTATACAAAGCCAAAAAACCAGAATGGTACGAGTGGTGTGTGTGCTGTTAGAGGTTTGATTTGCCATATCAAACAAGTAAGAAAAAAAGGGGAATCAAGAGAAAAAAAGGCTATTGTTGTATTTTAAGTAATTATGTCTTGTTTTGTTTGCTTTTTTTCTTTTAGTTCTTCCTAGGTACTAATCCTTCAGCTATATTCCTTATTTTTTTCTTTCTCCTATCTGTTGATTTGGCCTTTATCTTTTGGAGGGAAATTATGCAATAGTTGGTCTCTTATTGGCAAGTATGAAAGCTCAATATTTTATCATCAGTATTCACTGCACTATTCAGATAAGAATTCATTCTGAATATAACCCTGTGTGAGGAGATTTACTGCAAATTACTGCTCTCTGCACAAAGCTATAAATGCCAATAGGATACTGGGGGCTCAAAGATAATGCTCAGCACTCTGCAGCCAACATGTAAGGGTCAGCTAGATAAGTGAAAGGCAGATTGTTTTACATCACACTGATAATTTCTATTTCATTTGGCAATTTGTCCCTGCTGAATTATATACTTTATCTAAATCATGTAGAACCTGAGAAACTTTTTCATTAAGTTTTTTGCATCTAAATAAAAAAATAATTAAAATCATTTCTATGCAGACGAGTGGAATAATTAACTCTATCCTTGCCGAAACCGGGACACATATATAAAATCAAATGACAGTGTGGAGGGTAAATAGATTTGCATTCTAAAGCACTTCAGTTACAGATATATGCAGTTTTATTAATTACATGACTTCCCTGTGCTGTGGTAGAGATGGTGCAGTGAGGGAGAGGAGCCAGCTGGGTTAACATAGAGGATCCTACATGACATCCTTGTTCCACATGAGAGACGGTACAGTCCTGCAGGCAGGCTTGGTGGTGAGCATGGTGGTTCCTGCTGTGCTATGCATAGTCCTGGTGCAGGGTCGTGAGGCTTCCCTGGGCTCTTCTCTGCTCCATGGGTTCCCCAGAGGATGGAGAAATGGTCCCGGATCCTGGTGCATGGTTGTGGGATTTCCCTCCCTGGAGTCATATTTCAGCCACTTTTGGTTATCCCGGTACTCTTCAGTGTCCTTAGCTGTAGGACTGGCTAAAGAACACCTCTCTGATGATCATTTGTTTTTTGATTTGCTGTTGTTTTCTGATTTGCTTCACTATTGTTGGCGCTCACAATCTACTTGTTCTGGACACTTCTGGACACTTTGAGTGGGACTTCTTGATTATCTACAAGTTGTTTTCCTGATCTGGCTATTTATTTCCTTGATCACACCAAAACTATCCTGTTGTTTGAGACAGGGGGTTGATCATGTTTTCATCTACTTCTGCTACAGCAAAAGTAAAGTTCACATTGCAACAACTGTATTACAAGTTGGACCCGTTGGGAACAGTGTGACTCCTAGACCTCAAGGAAAGAACATTTGAAAACATACAGATCATCCAAAAAGGCAGAAAACCTTGGCAGCTCCGTGTCTATATTCTCATACCTTAATCTTAAGGAAAATGCTTAGACCCCTGATTTGTGAAGAATGAGGATCTCACTGACTGGGATTCAACACATAAATATATTTTACCCTGTTCTAGAAAGAGATTCAGAAATTCAGCCTGGACTATATTTGTGGAGGGGTGGCTAATACAGCAGGGGCACGATCTAGTGCCTCTGAGCAACCCACGTTTTTGAGCAGTAAAGGAACGCTGAGCAACCCATGTTTTTGAGCAGTAAAGGAATGCGCTGATAAAGACTGTTGACGACCTTGACTGCCTCTCACTGAAGGAACATCGCCAGCGGATAAACAACAGATGCGGAACAACAACCGGGATGGGGAGGAGGCGGGGGTCGGCGTGGCCGTCAGCCTCCAATGAGGAAGGAGTTGGGAGCGCGTGAACGGTTGTTATGAAGCGCGCGTCCGAGCGTGTGAACGACTGTGGTGAGCCAATTGTAACTTGTTACGAAGTGCATGTCCGAGTGCGTGAACGACTGTAGTTAACCAATTGTGGGTTGTTATGAAGCATGTGTCCGTGGTACATAACTATATAAACCCTGTTGTAAGTCTAAATAAAGGAGGATGACCATACCCATATTGGGATCTATCATTACTCCGGATTCGCGACTCCCGCTCCGCCGCCGGCACCGATCCGGGAAAACTTCGACATATATTAAACTGTATGTTTTTACTCTGTGCTTGACTTTCAAATTCTAATGCCTTAAGTAGAGAGGTTTGTAACCAAGGAAACATGAAGTGGTATTTCTCTTATTATTCAGTAAATTTGACATAAACTACAGAAAGCGTCTATCCGTTAGCACTCTAAAGATAGAAAGTTGTCCTACTTCCTTTCCTATAATTTCTCTCTGTTTTGATAAATGACTTATAGCTTTAATGTCAGATGTCACGGATATACAGACCATGGTAGAAGAAATTAAAAAAAAAAAAAGCAATTTTCCTTGGCGTATATGAAGAAATATTTATTTCTGTCTCCTCCATAGATGAAATGTTTTTTGCAGAGCTATAGTATATTACCCAGCAGTTCCCTCAGCAAAGGGTCATAATGGGGCGTCAAAGATTTCAGAATGTTATGATTGTCTTTGTTTTTAATTATTAACAGTTTTGACAGCTTTCAGACATAGCTAATTCTAAGAAAGTGCTGATAAGAATAGTGATGAAGTTCTGATTAACGCACATAATCAGGACTGAGAAGACCAAAGTTAATCCTATAGACTGGCCACAAAATTCTCTGTTCTGTTTAAAGCAATGTTCAAGATTTCTTAAGGTTATTTAGACCCCAGCCGGGCTGAAGAGAGTATTGAAGAGAGTATGAACATGGCCTTTTAGTGAAGGAGAGAAGGTGATCAGGGCTAATTAATTAATGCCAAATGAACTCTTTGGCTTCCACTGCAGAAGTAAAAAAAACATCCTGCATGACTTACAAACGTAACACTGAATTTTCCAGTGTTTGGGGTTATGTTTTGTTGTGGTTTTTTTTCTTTCTTTGTCCACAGCCATCTGAAGTGTACCAAATAAACTATTCTGCACAAACTAGAAAGGTTATCCATGTTGCTGTCGATGATGCATATGCAGTTTGGGTTATAGACGAGAGTCATCCAACTGCCACTTGCAATGAAGCCTGTATGTGAAATCTGTTAACAATTTGAGAGTAAAATCAAGGTGTCGAATGGTGAAGGTGCAAGCAGCAATCAAGTTATTCAGTGCCTTTTACTACGAGTATATGATTTATTATATCTGTCACAGTACCAAAACTCTTGGTGATTAGTGGAAAAAGGAGGAAGCTAGGCTTGGTGAACATAGAAATTCAGATTAGATCAAACCCTTCTGGTATAGCTATACCAGATTGGCAATATGATATGATTTATGAACTGTTAATCAATTCTACCTTCTCTGTGACAGATTAAATATATGAGCATAAATATCTTTATCTACATTGATAGCAGATAGCCAAGCCACAGCTTATATGATGACTGTACATGGCATATAGATGAAAAACTAGATTCAAACAACTAAACACTTTGTAAATATGACAATGAAAGACAATCACAAGCAGAATAAATTCCCACTTGTCAGCTATTCCTAAATAAAACTGAGCATAAGATCGATAGTCCTTGCATTTTCAGTAATCATGTAATGAAAATACTTTTATAAATATATTAAAAGTATTTTATTAAGGTAGAACCACCTATGGTAATTGCTAGAATAATATGAATTCCTTTATTCTAATAGGCTGCTAAAGTTACCAAAGGTAATTTTGTTATTTGCTAATAATTTAAAAAGTATAAAATAGCTAATTTTTATTACTGTATTATGATTGATCTTATGGCTATGATGTATAAAATATGGGACTTAGTTTTGCCCAGAAAATAAAAGTCACATCTGTGACATTCAATTTTATATATTGTAATCTAAGCAATCTATTTTGTAAAATGAGTTGCGCAAGGACACATTTCTCATCACTTGATTCATAAAAGAAAACAACTTTCACCATGTGTTGCGATCTTTGTGTTTTGAGCTCTAGCAGCTCCAGATAGGAATTCAGTACCGTTACAACAAATTCTATATTTTCTTCTACATAGTCTCATCATCTGGTCCATAACTTCTAGTATGCATAACATCATTAGACTCCATTACAAGAAGTAGGAAAATGGAACAGTACAATATTTTAACAGTTAATATGCAGAAGAATATTATAAAAAGTTAGATTTTTGTGCTTCTGCAAATGCACACTAAATCTTGATTTTCTTATTCGCTTGAGTAATTAAATTTTAACCTTTATGACAGTTCAGATAGCTAAGGTGACTTCTTTTTGCTGTAGTATTCTGTATTTGCATAGCACCTCTCCTCTAAAAGGGTGACTACGTGTGATAGTTAAGTGCTGCTTGTATATTTGTCTTCTTTTCTTTCCTTTACCCTTCAGTCACTCCATCTTGGTCTCTATTTCTTGTTGTCTACTATGTTACATCCTATTCAGCATTATGGAAGGCCTAATGCTGATGGTATTGCAATTGTACTATTTATCAACAGAGAGTAACAGTGAAAAGGGAAAGGATTATTAATAAATGTCAGAAAAGGGGACAGGTGAAATTTATAAAGCATTCTACATTTCCAATATTACTGACATTATATTTCTGTGAAAGAAACTCAAAATACTATACTTCACAATATTCATTGGTTGCAGTGCTATCACAATTTCTTTTGTAATAAAGGACAAGTTATCACCCCAAAATAATCAGATAATTTATTCTGGAAAAAAGGATAGAGAATGGAATGGAGAGTTCTTGTCTATGTTACAAAACTTTTACCACATCTGCACAACATTGCCATCCATCACATCAGTTTCACTTGATTCTGTGTGCTTTTGATTGGATTTATTTTGCCTGACTTGAATCTCTTGCTCTCTATCCAAAACAGAGAGAAAAAAAGGCTTAATTCAGTTGTCTGAACATAAGCATTCATGTCTATTTGAGATAGCCTAAAGAAGCCTCCAGCTGCTGCTGCAGAAGGATGCAAGTCTCCGCCAAGTCATGTGTTGCATTTGTCAACCCCATGCAGATGTTT
Organism: Pygoscelis adeliae; assembly: GCF_000699105.1. NCBI lineage: Eukaryota > Metazoa > Chordata > Aves > Sphenisciformes > Spheniscidae > Pygoscelis > Pygoscelis adeliae. The sequence continues at coordinate 1,039,633 of NW_008824143.1, forward strand.
GGACAGACTAGGACATCCCAAATGATGCTAGACATCCTGTGTTTAGGCATCTGAATTGAGACCGCACATATACACATTTTCAGAATATAAATCATCCCATTTGTTTGAGCCATATAACTCACAATGATGCAATACATTGAGAGGAGGTACCCTTTCTCTGCATTTAGTAGAGGGAGCCTAGGGACTTATTCAGTTCACTTCTGTGGCTAAGCTTGCCACTAAATATGTGTTCATCATAACAGACAAAAACGGAAAAATTCATTCAAACAGTAATATTTCATAATATGGACTTTGAAAACTGAACCCAAACCAGAAGCCTCCCCACTGCCTACCCTCCCCAAAAGTGTTAGCGGTTAAGGCTATCTTCCCATTGTAAAACCTGGATCTTCAACTAGGAAAAAGCCATTGGTGAAAAATTAGGAACCGTGAGGTCTCATCACCTATGGGATAGTCTTTAAAAAGAGGACAGGAATACTTTTTGTATTGTTATTACTATTACCAGATATGCTAAAACAGAAGATAATGCACTTTGGGGAAGAAACCTCTACTGGATAATTTTGCAAATATGTTAATAAAATATACAAAAAGTTATTTTGCATGAAAGACTGTGGCACTGAAGTCCCAGCAAATAAGTATTACTGAAAGCTTTCATCACTTCCTGAAATCACCTAAACTCCCTTGATGTGTTCCTTTCTTGTGGAACACAACATAAAATTGCCAAAGTCCTGAAACCTGTTTCATGATGAGGCCATTATTGGAATTTCAAGAATTATATTTTACCCTAATGCTACATGAGGTGCTTGACGCAGTGGACATGCACAGATCAATCAGGATTCAGTCTGAGTTTAAAATGTCTAAATTGAGTGAGTTCTTGTTACAGAGATGTAGTCAGTACAGACAGTGGAGCTTGGAGGACAGTATAGTAACAGCCAGGATAGAGCTATTGTCTGCACAGCCAGGAGGAGCTCGTCAGTAGCACAGGCATATTATGTCATCTGAGATGCCCTGGGGTACCCAAGAACTTCTGATTTAGAAGAGCTGAAGTACTACATAGGCTCCACTGAGTGTATTTGCCTAGATTTCCATCGGGTGTAATAGGAAGTCAGACATCTCCAGCTCAATCCAACAGTGCATGCATAAATGTCTAGGTCATTTGAGGTGTCTTAGAAAGACCACAAGGCACCTACAAGGGGCTAACAGATATGACATAGGCCCTGTAGAAGATACATGCCTTTCCTTCTAGAGTTGCAGCTACAGACCTTACAGGATGGCCCTAGCCATCTGAAATGGTACTAGATATCTGTATAGGTAACTGAACTCCACTTACAATGTTCACCCAATAAATGTAGTGATACTTTCCCTTCCCTTTTCTTACTATAGGAACTCAAAAGTTAGAAAATTAACTAGAGTTTAATTTCTACCTCCAGTTTAGGACTTTTTTTTAAATTTGGCCAGGATACAACATCTTCTTAGTCGTTCCTGACTGATCTGTTCAGGTTTGTATAAACATGTTTTAATAGTCTTTGGAGCATGGAGTAAAAAGCCGGTGTTTGACTTCTCAGGGGACTATCCTAACCTCCAGCCTCCAGAGTCAGTCTGACGCCCCATCTCAGACTGTGGCTGGCTTCCACAGCAGCTACAGAGTAAGGCATCTCCAGTACAGTCATTGCACGTAAATGCTATAATAATTCATCTTTTAGGTAGTATGAGAGGAACCCAAATACCCTTTTTGCTGGTATTGGAAGGAAGATTCTGTCTATGAATATTAAATCCTACGAAACCCGGTTTACACTACTAAAGAAAGTTTGTTTCAGTACAAAACACATTTTTAAAAAAGCACACGCACTCATAGAAGTACTGCATCTTTTCAAGACATTTTCCCCCTTAACGGTCCTTGCACAAACATTTGCTATGATCTTTGTATGGAAAATCAAACACAAAGCAATAGGTCCTGAATAGGACATGTGAATTCTGTAGGAATACCTGTTATTTCTTTCTTATATCTAGATTCTCAAACCTTGTTATTGGAGAATAGTTTTAAAATCCATTACCTTAAATTTTATAATCTGTTGTTACATATTTATAATAAGGATGCAAAAAATGCAAAAGATTTTTGAAAATTCATCATATCAGAGAGGATCATTATGCTGAATCCAAAGCAATTACTCAAACAGCTAATAATCCATTGTTTATTAGTACAACATGTTTTTTTCAAGCATCTGGATGTGGGTGTTAAAACTCTAACAGCTGTTAGTGATTCCCTGCTGTATTCCTGTATTTTTATTACTGTAATCCATGTATCTCTCGAATATTAGAAGCATTTTAATACGTAGAGTTACCAAGCAACTGCTTGAGACAGCTTTATTACATGCATGTTTCTTGCATGCTTCATGAGACTGTTCTGTGAACAGAATTATCAAAGCAAGAGTACAGAAGAGTACTGAAGAGTAAGCTGGTGTGCTGTTTTTGGCTGGGATAGAGTTAATTTCCTTCATAGTAGCTGGTATGGCGACTAAATGAACTCAATGGACATTTTGTTGACATTTGTGGACATTTTAAAGACATTTTACAGCGGTGGTCCATAGACTAAGGGAATGGTATCTGTGTATTATAACAAAGGATGGGAAGGGTGGTGGGGGTTAATGAGGTTGTATTGGACAGTGTGGGACCTGAGCATGACGTAAATGGTATGGAATGGTAATGGTAATGGTGGAGAATGTGCTGGTTTTTGCTGGGGTAGAGTTAATTTTCTTCACAGTAGCTAGGATGGGGCTATGGTTTGGATTTGTGCTGGAAACAGTGTTGATAACACAGGGATGTTTTAGTTACTGCTGAGCAGGGCTTACACAGAGTCAAGGCCTCTTCTGCTCCTCACACCACCCCACCAGTGAGCAGGCTGGGGGTGCACAAGAAGCTGGGAGGGGACACAGCTGGGACAGCTGACCCCAATTGACCAAAGGGATATTCCATACCATATGACGTCATGCTCAGCTTATAAAGCTGGGGGAAGAAGAAGGAAGGGGGGACGTTTGCAGTGATGGCATTTGTCTTCACAAGTAACCATTACATGTGATGGAGCCCTGCTTTCCTGGGGATGGCTGAACACCTGCCTGCCCATGGGAAGTGGTGAATGAATTCCTTGTTTTGCTTTGCTTGTGCGTGCGGCTTTTGCTTTACCTATTAAACTGTCTTTATCTCAACCCATGAGGTTTCTCATTTTTACTCTTTTGATTCTCTCCCCCATCCCACCGTGGGGGAGTGAGCGAGCGGCTGTGTGGTGCTTAGTTGCCGGCTGGGGTTAAACCACGACAGCTGGGAAGGAGATCAGCTAACGAAGACAGCAATTTTAGAGGACTAATTCTATGAAATTCACTCTAATAAACCTCAAAAGACTCAAAGGTTGTAGAGGCTGTTAGCTTTCTACAGCTCTAGACTTCACACCTTGCCGTGTGAGGTTGGCTGCAAGCTTCTTACCACAAATAAGTTTTTCAAGGACTTAAGTCCTTCTGTCTTGGCCCTGAAATTATACCTGTGTGGAGTATGTTCTCAAACACACAACCTCAAGTACAAATCTAATGACCTCAGCATAAAAACCAGCTTAAAATGACAAAATTTGTATGTGGTGGTAGTATTTATTTTATTTACTGTCTAGTTTTTGCATCCTCTAGGTGCATCTCAGTATATTTTTAGGCCTTTTCTCCAATAACAAGAAAGCTCAAAGCTTATATCTTTTATTAAAGTTGGATATTTCCTGTAATCACATGATTTCTTAAAGCTGCAGTGTTTGGAGGGAAGCAACTAAATATATTTGACATACATTAGTCAATATACTTTAGTTACGGTTAGGTTGGTTATAGTTATATTCTAAGCAACTGGCATGCCATGGTGTTTTTGGAAAACTGCAATTTATCTACACGCTAACACTGGAATTTTAACAAAAATACAATTTAATAAGAGATATGAGGAGAAGGTGGCAAATAATATTCCCTTCTGGAAGACAAAGTATTTCTGAGAATGATGGTACCAAAAAGAACTACAGCATAAAAAAGTGAATATATGAGACATGAAACCTTGTTCATTGAAAAAATTTTGGTTTTAAGGTTAAGTACTTGTTAAGGCAACTTGATTTTGTTCAGTCTGGAAAATATAAACTGTGTTTCTTTGCTTCTGTACTTCTAAGTCCATGTGTGGTATAGAATTGTAGCATGAATTCTCTGTAATATTTTTTTTCTAGAAATAAGAGCCACAAGAGGATCTGCAGCAGTTAGCACATCTCCTGCAGAGCTTGTGTTCAGGCAAAATTAATAAATCTTTCTGGATAAAAGCTGACATGAAATAGAGACGTATCTTTTCACTGTAACCTCTAGAACTCCAGCTTCCAGGAACACAGCTTACTGCCATTATAACAGGTCTGTTACCCACAGACATTTGTCTTGGGCTTTGCTAAGTGGTTATGCTGCTAGCCTTGGAAACAATATAAATGCATTTACATTCTACTATGCTTGGACTCATAATTAATAGTCCAAGCATAGCAAGCTCCAGTGTCTAATCTGCAAGCTGGATAATCTGTCTCTGGATAAATGAAAGTTTGTCATTTATAAATGCTACAGTATGCTTTCATGTAGTTAATCATACGGGCTGTAAACATACTGAAAAGCTGTAACATCCATATTTCCCATTAAAAGGATGATCACCTTAAATTTAGTGAAAGTGAAAAGCTCTACAGGATATCATATAGTTCGAAAAAATAGCTGTATGGTATTAGTAAGCAGTAGTTTTCTGATAGTTTTTCCAAAATATAGTTCAGGGTCAAATTGATTTCAGATTATCTGGATTGTGAATTCACATCAAAAACTGTGTCAAGCTTTTCTTGAGCAACTCAGATCTGAGAGCTGCGCTAGTGGTTGCCATAAATTGCTACTAGGGAGAAGGAGGACTGAAGAAAAGACTGGATGACTTTCTCCAACCCATCTAAAACCACTGTGGGAATCGGAGCAACAGCTGAGCATGAGACTACAGCATGTTTCATATGACATAAAGAACATAATAGATCAGGTAGACTCACACTGGGAGCTTTTAATTTCTAAAAGCGGTTTATCACAACATGCAAAGCCTAGTTTTATGTTACAAGAACACAAAGATTTGCTTATAGGGATGGTTTATTTGATCCATTAGTAACTGGCCACACAATTTCAAACATTATTATCTTGCTTTTCTACTGCCAAGCAGCTGTAAAGTTCTACCTGCACTTGTGGGTCATAAAGCATTAACCCTTCAGGCATTATCTGAAAGACTCATCTTTGTTAATAAAAAGGTCCACTGATTTTTGAAGATAGGCCAGCAGAAGTCAGCACTAGAAGGGCACAAAGCATTATAATGATCATGCTGTTGCAGACATCTTCTTCTCTGGAATTACACTTACTGGCCTACCCCCAGGGCCCTAAGGAATTATGCAGGATAATAAAGATGATCTGGAGTTCATTTCTTAAGGCTACTCCATTTTAGCTGGAGAAGGAACACAGCACTGCAGATAAAATATGCTTCTACTAAACTGTTTTTTGTGCAATATCTAGAAAAAGAAACCAGCTTTGTGTTTCCTTTTGCATAATACATTAACACCCTGTCACCTACAAATACTCAGACTCAACTTCCTGTCAGATTCCATTTGTATTTCTATTTAATGTTCTTCCCCTCCTTTCAGCACACTGTTTGGTGCTCTTTGCTTTTTTACTGGCTTCTTGGGAGCTTGTCTACACATGAAATTAATTCAGCAACTCCTTCTGAATATTCCTGTTTTGAAATAAAAGTATCTTATTCACATTTAGCTTGGTTTGATTTCTGGACTAACCTGAATAAGTGATAAAATACTCTGATGAAGATTTCTAAATATACTGGTATTCAGGAATAACTACTGCAGATTAGATTCATTCTCTACCTTAATACAAAGTAACTTTTTAGCTCTACTCTTAAAATAAAGTCTATTGTTATTAAGAATTATTCTAGTGAAATGAGACTATGCTTGATGCTCAAATTATAATTAAATTAAGAATAGAATAGACTAGACTAGACTAGATTAGACTAGACTAGAATAGAATAGAATATATAGGTGTTAACATAGTCCTACCATAGCAATCTTTTTAAATTCTACTTTAATCATATTTGATATAATTCCCAGAAGCTATGAATGATCCTGGGAACAGAAGACTTCTCATGTGATAGATTTCCTACTTTTTGCATAGATGGAATAAACATTGCAATACAGTAGTGTCCAAGGAACTTCTACAGTGAACACTATTAATTTGATTAGTTTGATCTACTTAATTAATTTTGTTTAATCTATTCATTCCACCTCTGGTCACTTTAAGCCACTAACATAAGGGTGCCCACATCATTCCATTGACTATGGATGGAGTCTGAATCATAGAATCATAGAATCATTAAGGTTGGAAAAGACCTCTAAGATCATCGAGTCCAACCATCAACCCAACACCGCCACGGCCACTAAACCATGTCCCTAAGCACCTCATCTACACGTCTTTTAAATACTTCCAGGGATGGTGACTCAACCACTTCCCTGGGCAGCCTCTTCCAATATTTAACCACTCTTTCAGTGAAGAAATTTTTCCTCATGTCCAATCTAAACGTCCCCTGGCGCAACTTGAGGCCATTTCCTCTCGTCCTATTGCTAGTCTGGAGGGTTTGAGTCAGGAGAAATTGTCTCTCTCAATCTCTGCCCATTTTTTATCATGCAGGCTGCTGCATCCATACACCTTCTCAGCTCTGGTGGATTGCCCTCACTATCAGGATATTGAAAGCACAGCTCCTCCATGGTGTCTTTCTATATCTGCACTGCAGAACAAGGCATGTCCTGGGGGGGGACACTGAGCACTGGGACCCTTTTCCCACACTGCAGCACTGTTCATTTCCCTGCCTTTTTCTGGAAATCTCCAACAACATCTCTGCAAGACAAATCCTAGGACAATCTTGGGGGCCCCCTCCTTGGGTTTACCCCCTAGGAAGCAATATCATTACATCTATCCCACGTTTGGTTCTCTCTGCCCCACCCATTTCCCCATCCGCAAGCACCCCTTACTCTTGCTCATGCTGGGGTGGCAGGCAGGCTGCCCCATACCTGCTGTTCCCGGCCGTGTTGCAGGCACTCTGAACCGGGAGAAAAACTCTATAAAAATGTTGTCTCTGGGCCACAGGGCCATCAAATCCGGACACATGGCCTACTGCGATGCTAAATGTCGTAGAGAGAGCTAGGTTAGGACTGTGGGGTTTTGTTAAATAAATGAGTTTAATTTACTCTTTATTCTTACTTCTTCACCATCACCCCCTAAAAAAAAAGTTATTATTATTACCCACTCCTACCAGTGAAACATTTATTAGAACTGGCCTTTAAGAGACAGCAAATTACCTCAGTGCAATATTATATAAATTGTTGATGTCATTCCTGAAAATCTTAACATATCTTCTTGTTTGAAAAGTACATATGTATATGTATATGTATATGTATATGTATATGTATATGTATATGTATATGTCAACTGAGAAAAGCTATTGCTTGGCAAATAAAAGCATATTGTCAATGACAAACTTGTCAAAATCCCAATTTTCTACAGGCTGTTATGATAGTACATTTTTCCACCAGGTTTTATATGCCACCAGTGCAATTGCTGAGAGTAGAGAGGTTTTTGGGGTTTACACAGGTTAATTTACCTTATGACATTGTATGATTGCTTTGGAACACAGCAATGTATCTACTATACCCAGTGCTTAGCTCCTAGGTACTAGCAACATTATTTAAAGCGAGGACCTGTCATAAGGATTCTGCACTCACTCTTAGCCCTATATAAGGCAGGAGGAGCAAGGTCCCTAACTTCAGAAGATTTTTATTTAGCAAAAGAAAGAAAAAGAAACCACTATTTTATTCTACACTTTCTATTCTGTTTCTGCTCTTTACACATCAGTCTTTGAGTTAGGATACAGACCAGAATAAAGATTTCTTACATTTTAAATGTAGTGAGATCTGAGATTAACCTGATTTCTGAAGGGAGATGATTCAGTAGCTGTTTTATTATCAGTAACTTCAGGTGTCTGTCTCCGATCTCTCACTGGGACTGGAATTATTACAGTTATTTTCTGCATTGATGGAAGAGGAAAAGAAAAAGAGGAGCAAATGTCAACACAGTGATGTCTTTAAAAGTTCAAAATGAAACATGAACTTAGATCCTCTATGGGACAGGAGAGCAGTGCGCTAAAAAGGGAATGACCATCCCTGAGGAAGTGTCCTGGTGTTTCTGCATCAGGGCAACAGCAAGTAGTTTTTACTGTGTTTGCCAGCGAGGACACAGCTTCCAACGTGGTGTCTTTAGAGACAATGAAAAGCCAGTCTGCGTCCTCTACGTGGACTCCACAGCACTGCCCGGCTGCCAGTGGCTCTGCACTGTCCCTTAGGCATGGAGATGTGACAGGTCCAGTCTCCTAAAAATCTGCAAGGCAGTTTCCAAGTCAGATCCCATTGACAACAGACCTCAAAGCTCTTTTTTCTTGTACAAAGACAAAACAAATATCTGAGAATTATCTGGCTTTGCTTTATAATATCTAATTTGACTGGAAAGCAAGTCATTTGCAAATATGGACAATATTTGATTTATTTTTAATGTTTTTTCTAATCAATATCCCAAGGCATATTATGAGAATTTTTGTTAATACTGACTTCAAACATTTAAAAGATGTGACTCTTATGCTAAATATTATTTCATGTAGTATAGTGAATAGTCTGTACGAGGACTAGATCTCTAAAGGATATGTGGAATTTCTCTTTAAAAATCGGGCGCTCTTCCTCAGCAATTAATTGTCATTTCTACACACATTATGATGGAGTCTGGTTTATAGTAATCTCAAAGCAGTTTGAATCCCACAGGATGCCATTAAGGAGCTTGCAGAAGATCTGTCAACAGCTAATCAATACCACCTCACCTATCCACCACCTAAAACTCATTATGATCACTTGTGAACGACATGGTAATATTAGCTGCAGGGTGATAAATCATAAAAAATGACACCAAAATAGCTGTTAGTCACAGGAAAATGTGAACAAAACAAAACAAAAGCTTTCCCCGATTCTTTTTTTTTCTTGATTTCTTTTTTTTAGTACTGAGCACCATCTGCTGGATGGTGCCAGCTTGCACTAACACCCATCCCCAAGGTGACGAACAGGTTATTCACACACACACAAGCTCAGTGAGGCAGGTCTTGCCCCCACATACAAAGACAACACGTGTTTTACATAAATATCCTCCCAATCCTCATAAAACGTAGGCGACTGACATATGTGTTATCATTTATTTCTAAACGCATGAGAAGATGCTCAATATGTTAATAGATTGCATACTGTGGTTGAAGGGCTAAAATAAATGAGTGGTCAGTTGTACAGCTGCATGCTTCTGTATCAGGCACTAATCTGCTCTTACTGCTGGGCACAAAAGTAGCCTTGACCGAAGGCTACTTGAAGAGGAAATAAGATAAAGGCAGAAGGCTCTCTTCCAGAACTGCTTTTCATTTGCCACAAAACCCTTGGTTTCTCCCTGTAAATTGAGGCAGCATTGAGGTGGTGTTGAGGGCAAAGGCAAAACTAAGTTGTGCAGAGGGAGGGAGCAAAATAGAGCCTGTCTAGAACCATATTTGAGAATGGTTCTATCCATGTGCCCCAAAATTCAAGCTGTTTACTCCATGAAAGACGTGTCAAAAAGAAAACGCCTCAGGAAAATTTTGATTTTTTATTTTTCCTTTGGTATCATGGGATATGTAGACCGAATGGAATATACAGCCTACAATGCTTACAGTGAATAAATTCCTTCTGCTTTGGATTTTATTGTGAATATATCAGGAACATAGGACTCTAGATAATAGTATATGTCTGCAAAGGGTAGAGCAAGAGCCATCATTATGAATGCCAAAATATTTTCATCCTAAAACATCCTCTCAATTTCCTTAGAGGCTTTGCTTTCTGGAATTAAAAATTGCCTTTTTTTTTTTTTTTTTCTTCTCTTAGTCCCAGTGTGACTATTCTAGCATTCAGAATGGTAATATTAAGGGATTTATAAGCAAAGAAACACATTGCTGGGGGGCGGAATAAAAAAGTGGAAAATTATTTTATGCCGTTGATATTCAAAAAATGAAATCAGCAGCACTAGAGTTATTAGTGTGTTCCAGATGGCACAGTGCAATTGCCACTGTGCTCCAATAGAAGTGGAAACAAAAATGCTAAGATTTATGGAAAGATGAAGGAGCCAATGCTTTTACTGCCTGAGAAGAATGTTCTTGTAATTTCTGTTAACATTAAAACACGTTTATTGAGATAGAATCAGCGTGTCATGGAATAATTTAGGTTGAAATGGATCTTTGCAAGTCGTGTGGTCCAACTCCCCACTCAAAGTAGTGCCAATCTCAAAGTTGAATCCAACTTTGAAACCATGAGGTTGCTCAGGGCTTTGCCAAGCCAAATTCTGTGTCTCTCTAAGGATGGAGATTCCACAGCCTCTCTTGGCAACCCATTCCAGTGTTTCATCACTCTCATTACAGCAGTTGGTTTTGTCCTACTACTTAATTGGAATTTTAACTGCAGTTTGTGCCCATTGCCCCTAGCATTGGAGGCTGTGCACCTCCAAGAGGAATCTGGCTCCATTTTCTCTACAAACGCCCACTAAATAGTTGGGAAAAAAGCAATTACATCCTCCTTTGCCTGCTCTTCTTCAGGCTAGATGAACCCATCTCTCTACAACTGTCTTCATGTCATGTACTCCAGCCCCCTGATCATCTTGATGGCCCTCTGCCGTACTCATTTCAATTAATCGCTGTCTGTCTTGTACTGAGGAGCACAAAATTGGACATAGTACTTTAGAAGCAGTCTTACAAGTGTTACACTGAATAGACAGCAGTAGTCATGTCCCTTTTCCTGCTGGCTGTGGTCTTACTAGTACAGTCCACTATGTTCTTAGGCTTCACTGTGATATATACGAACTGGTTGCATATAAACTAAACACTGGTGGTACTTTGTTGCTGTAATATAATTGTAATGTTGTTGTATCATGTTGTAAGTGAATTTCCAGAGAAAAACTGTAGCTAACTGTAGTTATTATTTAATTAACAATCATATCATGTAAGTCATGTTACTTATTCTTAAGATAATATCTTAATGAAATTCTGTAAGCTGGAGAATACTTCCTATGAGCTGTACAGCAAAATATCATGTGGGCAGATGCACAGCAAATGTAACTGCAGTAGAAGCACACACCGCTTTGCACTTCTGTAGTTAGTTTTATCCAACAGTAATGAAGCTTTGTAGAACTCCTACAGAGCAGGTAATTATAAAATCCATTATGCAGAGGGGAGGAATTGAAGCATAAATAAGCAACAGAACTAATTTCAAAGTCTGCAGTGATGGCCTAAATGACCTCTTACTGAGTGGGAGTTTTAGGAATGATTTAATTAGAGGAGAACTAGGTCAAGGCCAAGTGCTTTTGAAAATCTCACCCTACCTTTTCTAACTCAAGGTCAAGCAGAGAACAGAAGTCAAGAGAAGGCCCTCCTTCTAACACTTTAATTTATTTTGAGTGCATATCATACTCATAAACAGTGAATCAGATTCCTCCTCCCCAGGTGCTAACCTTCTCATCAGGACCAACACACAGTAAAAAAAGGGGAAAATTGGTTAGTTCCACAGTTCTGGGGGGAGGGAAAATAGCTAGCTAGCTAGGTGGATGTAATAGTGGATAGATTCTTAAAACCATTTCGGTAAGTCGAATGTTCAGTGCTTTGTCCACAGTACGTCAGTGTCCAGGAGACTCTTCACCCATTTCAAAAAGAATATTTTCCATGAACCCCATTCTTATCAGGGCAACTTGTTAAGCTATCCTTTTAACAACATATTTTCACAGCATGATTAGGCAGTTTGCTTACTTTCAAATCTGAAATGTCTTTTAGAAGAGGTAGGGTTTTTTTTCTTTTTATTTAACAGTATGCAAATTTCTGTCAAAAGCAAAATAAAAGATTTCAAAAATGTTCCTGGGTGAACAGGGAAATTTTGTTTAATTGTTTTCTTGGGCAACATTTCAAGAATAACCTTGAAGACCTTAAAATCAGGGGTGCTAATTATGTGGCAATAAAAATTAATACTTTTGAAAATGTTGACTTTATAAAGTAATATAACAGAAAAATTAGGAAATATCTATACAACTGAGGAGTGCCACAAGATGGCACTGTTTCATGCCACCTGATTTATTCTAAGTGGTGTCCTAACACAATAAATAGGTAAAGAGAGATTATAAAAAGAGTAAAGGATGCATATACAGGCTTATAAAAAAAAAAGGATTGTAATAAATGAATAAGAAATATAAAAATTTAGCTAAATAGTAGATTCAGTAAAAATAGGGTAGAACTCATTCAGCAATGACACATCTGCCCCAATGTTATCAGGAGGCGGACGGGGCGGGAAGTAAATACAGCTGGTCTGGTTCAGATTAAGCAAGAACACATCAATATGACTACCTAGAATTTAAACTTTCATTGTAAATCTTCAGGTTCAGGAAATAATATTTAACTGTCCCCACAGCATTTATCAATCTTTTTCTTTTCTTTGAAAGATAAAATTTACCTACACTGATTTTTATGGTCAGAAAAAGAAGTATTTTACAGGAGAAAGGAGTTCTAGAACATGGACACTTGTGCAGAATGTGTGTATTAGCATTATTCACAGCCCTAAAAATTTTACCAAGCTTCCCAGAACAACAGCATTACACAAAGTAGCGAGTTTTGATCCTGGGGAACAGGAATTTGTTTCATGTTGGGAGAAGGAAGGATCAAAAGAGCTTCTCAGGCACACCCAATACACTCAGTTTGGTATTGATGGTTGAAACTGAAAACAGTTGATGCTTATTCAGACCTAAAAAGTTGTGGCTCTTCTATTAGCGGGTTGCTCCATAAAGCTCAGGCAGCTTTCTTCTCAACATTCCTGCATGAATGTCAAGATCAATTTTACCTGGGAGGGCATGTCCTACACCTTCTCTGCATTCCTCAGGGGACAGGTTGTTCCCAAAGGCATATGGAGGAAAGCATTCATTCCCACTGACTTCAGTGGGAAAATGTAGGCCATTAAATCTCTGTCTGATTGGCAGTCTTAAGTTCAACATACAAGTCCTGCTGGGGAGCATGTCACACAATTCATATACTGCCTGTTTTTATATCAATACAGGTGAGGGGAAACTTTCTTACTTGTGGGAAAACGTCTAACTACAATATTTTTTTAGACATATGTTGTGGTTTAACCCCAGCCGGCGACTAAGCACCACACAGCCGCTCACTCACTCCCCCTTGGTGGGATGGGGGAGAGAATCAGAAGGGTAAAAGGGAGAAAACTTGTGGGTTGAGATAAAAACAGTTTAATAAGTAAAGCAAAAGCCGCATGCACAAGCAAAGCAAAACAAGGAATTCATTCACCACTTCCCATTGGCAGGCAGGTGTTCAGCCATCTCCAGGAAAGCAGGGCTCCATCACGCGTAACCATTACTTGGGAAGACAAAATGCCGTAACTCTGAATGTCCCCCCTTTCCTCCTTCTTCCCCCAGCTTTATATGCTGAGCATGACATCACATGCTATGGAATATCCCTTTGGCCAGTTGGGGTCAGCTGTCCCAGCTGTGTCCCCTCCCAGCTTCTTGTGCACTGCCAGCCTGCTCGCTGGTGGGGTGGTGTGAGAAGCAGAAAAGGCCTTGACTCTGTGTCAGCACTGCTCAGCCGTAACTAAAACGTCCCTGTGTTATCAACACTGTTTCCAGCACAAATCCAAAACACAGCCCCATCCTAGCTACTATGAAGAAAATTAACTCTGTCCCGGCCAAAACCAGCAGAGTGTATCTTTGAAAGACAGGTCCAGGACATTTGTCTCTGAGTTTTGAGTTGCCACTCATCACAAGTAGATCTGTGTCTTCACATAAAGCCAAAGATAATAGGAAAGTCCCTGGTGAATTTCAAGGAATCTCTGAAATTCATCCTTCTTTGGATTATTTAAATATCACCATTATTTTTTTCCATTTCTGTATTTGGAACATGCAAGAAAAGAAAATATTTAGATACAAAATAACTTTGCATGTACAGCAATATTACCTCAACAAAGAAACATCAAACTTGATAAGCATTGCAAGAAGCCTTCCTAAAAAGTATTAATTTGTTCATTTTCCATCTTCTTCTTAAGAGAATCATAGAATCATTTAGGTTGGAAAGGACCCTTAAGATCACCGAGTCCAACCGTTAACCTAACGCTACCAAGTCCACCACTAAACCATGTCCCTAAGCACCACATCTACACGTCTTTTAAATACCTCCAGGGATGGTGACTCAGCCACTTCCCAGGGCAGCCTGCTCCAATGCTTGACAACCCCTTCAGTGAAGAATTTTTTTCTATTAACCAGTCTAAACCTCCCCTGGTGCAACTTGAGGCTGTTTTCTCTTGTCCTATCAGTTGTTACTTGGAAAAAGAGATCGACACCCACACCACCACACACCATGGTGAAGTGCACTGGGACAGTCAATCTTAAAAAACTGTGACTCCATTGATCAAAGGTCCGTTCCCTGCTATAGGAAAAAAAGCTTTGCAGCCATTATTTTAGCAGCCTTCATGGAAGAGGAAAGTAGAAAAAAAGGGGAGTAGGATGAGAGATTTGGGGTACTTTAACCTATTCAAGTCGGGAAATGAATAATAAAGGTGAATCTTGGCAAAGGGTTTCTCAGCTCGGATCTTTATGTCTTTGCTGGGAAGGGAGTAGAGACAGGAGGGAGGAAAAAACAGACATAGTGTTTGGAAGATTGGCTCAGGAGCCTGAAATATGTGTTTGCAGTGAGTTCCTATTCTGCAGATAGTCCAGTCTTGACATGTCTCTAAGCAACAAGATCTATAATATGCACTTGCACTAACACAGTAAATTGCCTCAAATGTGAATAAATTTTAAGCCAGATCCGAATCTTTATTTAGTAATTGCTTTATTATCACAGTAAGTAGGGGAATAAATATTGTCATGGGTTTAAGACCTTCATAGAGCTTATTATTTTTCAGTATTCATGTGAGAGTAATATCTAGGAATTATTTATATTCAGAGTTCTGACTAATGCTCAAAATTACTGTGTGGGCAAGGTCTTCACCTGTAATATTCACCTCTCGATATTTTTCAGAGGTCGGTGATAGCAGTACATAGAAATCTCTGGATTATGGGGTATTCAGTTGTGTTATGCCTTTATGCAAAATATGCATTTTTTCCAATGCCTGTGATCTGTGTGACACTAAAGTTTATAAATAAAATAGTGATAAATGCATGTCTCTCAAGCACAAACTATATCTAGAAATAACTCGGGTTGAATTATGCAAATAAACCCTTTTGTCATTCCATTAGAAGCAGACTTCTACATTTCCACATGCAAACATGAATTATGTTACCTGTACTCCAGGTGTTATAAAACATGGCACAAATTAGATTTAAATCTTTCTGGTAATTCATGACATTCATCATAAGATGTACAGGCAACACGAGATGATATCTTAAAATGGGAAATTAATGTTTTGGTTATTAGAAACAAGAGTGTATTTATGGGACTTGAAAATTGGACTTTTTTTGCATTTTTATACTCTGCTTTAAGGTCACTAAAAGCATTTCAAAATGACTGAATAAGTCTACTATAAATGATCAAATTTTACAGTACAGAAACAACATGCTATAACACAAACAATAAAGAGAGGATAATAACGGGCCAAATGCCACATTAAAAAGGTGTGAATCCGGCCATCATAATAAAGTTGATGCTATTAAAGAAAGAATATTGGTCATGGGAGATTCATTTATTCATTAAATGTGCCAAAGTAGATGTATAGCAACAACATGCTGACCTGGTAACATTTGAGGCCAACGTGTAATTGATACAAATTGATATATGATCTTATATAAAGAACAATACAAATTAGTTATGTTGGACAGGACCCTGGAGAAGGTTCAGTGTATTTACCTTACTTGATAAAGTCTCTTTCATTGACAGTCTTCTCTGAACTGGATAGTCTTGTTAAATAATTCTAAAAATAAATTTTACTTTAGATGATTACTTAGACTTTATAAAATATTATTTCTCCTTTACAGTTACTGAGTGGCACAATGTAGGAATAAGATTGAAATCCGGATTTGGACATCCTCAGCTCAATTCAGTCATTGCAAAAATTGCCATCTGCTGCTATTTAAGAAATTACAGAGGACTTGTGAAAGACTTGTATTTTTGTAGTGGTTGTTGGGGGCAAGGTATGACACTCTGGGGCATCTCATACACCATTACCTACCTATATGCAGGGGCCAAATCAAGCTTTAAGTTTTGTTGCCTATAACAAGGTCTTCAGACACCAAGCACACGTACAGACTCCTACAGGTAGAAACCTAAGTGTAGGTGTCTCCATCTGGAGCTAAATCCCACCCTAGATATCTTTTTTACAAGGACAGTAGAGAGCTGATGTGGTTGCCCACACATTGGCATCTAGGATTGTTTGATATATCTTAGTGTTTGACCTGGTCCCTACCTGCCACTCCAAAATGGCCTGGATCGCCTATGTTGTATTTGACAAACCTCTTCAATTCTTTCAAATACCCAAGGCATCTCAAAAAGCAGTGAATGTTTAAGTGTGAGCAAGCAAATGGAGGATATTTTGTTTATGAATCCCTTTACAACACAAAAATGGCTCAGCAAGCACCCAACACCTATAATTTTTCCTGGCACTAAGTGGCTTTAAGATCCAATCTTTTTTTTTTCCCTTCCTTTGTGGAATGTCTTAAATAGTCTGGTCTCTGCTTTCAGATAGTTTAAATGGTATTCATCTGACCTATTCCAGACATCTTCATCTGATCAGGTCTCCATAGACTAATTTTATAGTCAAGGAGACTACGACACATTTCTAGACTGCAATTAAACTCATCCTAATGTATGTGGCTAAAGTAGGTCAGATGAATCACATGCCCATTTCTCTTCATTGTCTATAAAGTATGGCTAGCTCGGATGTAGACATCTAAAGTTAGGTCAGATGAATCATGTAATATGGTATCCCTCAAGGACAGAGCTGGAGGGAGGGGTTACATTCCTTCTGAAGTGACTTGTTACCACGGTGTCTGGGGTTGTCAGAAGTCAGAAAGATTAATTCTACTTACATATTTGTATAAAGTATGATTGTCATTTCACATGTTCTTATTATTTACAAGTCTCAACATGTGAACAGTTTCACACTGAGAAAATAGGTATACGATTATCAATACTTGACAGCATTTTTTTATCACCCAGGAATTTTAAACTGGTTTGGGTTTAAAACAGGAAGATAATCATGCTTTCACAGAGTTAGTCTTGAACACATGACACAAAATTTATGTCGGCTTTATGTCTTTCTGCCACCTTTATGCTGAGCACGGGTGAACAGCAAGCATTTGATGCAGCATAAAGTGGATCAGATAGACAATGACTTACTATGCATAAAACCTACCGCTGCAAGGTCCATGCCTCACATAAATTAATCATTAAAAGAGACTTGAACCTACACAGCTGGTTTATACTAGCATAATTATTATTGTCATGTGTTCATTATATTTTGATCTGGTGCTAGGAGTCCTAAACCTAAATTTACTATATCCTCTAAACAAAGACTGAGAGTTGAATAAGGCCTTGCTGGGATGAATATTTTACTAAATGCTTGGTTCAGCATAGAAGAATCCCCTTCACTTTTGCCCCAATTCATCAAATCTTCAGTTGTGCAAATACAAGTCCTTGTGAAATTGGATTGTAAGCAGAGCAGTCAAATTATGGGAGTTAAAAATAACTGGCATAATTGGAAAGTCCAGCAAACAGGAGGAGAAGAAGGAGTAGAAAGCAGGAA